>NC_133584.1:31236296-31536296 GCF_964106895.1 Numenius arquata
AATGGTGCTTTATTGGAAACCAAACTAACTGCACTCTGATGGCAAACATTCATAACAAAATTTCTGAACTGAAGGAAAGAGGAACAAAGTTAAGGGTCAGCGTAAGGACACTCAGTTATGTGACAACATTTCAAAGAAGTCACTTTTTTGCAGAATCCCAGACGTGGACCGTATTATCTGGACCTATCTTGATATGAACTGTGGCTATTAATTAAATTTTGATGATTTAAACATCAAGAGTCTAAACTCATGTTGAATCCTACAGTTACACTATGTTTATTGCAAAGGGTCATTTGAATGGTAATGAAGCATTTTCAAAAGGTGCTCAATGTCATCATTCAGCAAGTGAGACTTTCCGTGCATGTGCTGAGACAACATACTGGTTGCACTGCTTGGAGCAAGAAATTAATTGGACATAAAAGAATTTTTTTCTTACCAAAACTTACACCAACATTCACATAAACATTAAAAATGGAACTGATGAGAATTTAGCATAGGCAATATAGGAAGTAAAATCAGTTAGGTGAAACAGCTATTTAATTACATTAATAGGAATAGGCAAATTTTATTATTCAACAGAGGTATGTAAGATTGAAAATAATACACAAAGTAGGAGAAGAGGGGCACAGAAGCCCTTAAACAAAACCTGCAAGTATGTTTTAACAAGTAATTCCTTGGGCTTTTTAAAAAATGACCTACTATATCTAGGTTATGTTTATGGAATTTTTATATTATGTCTTCTTTCATTTTTAGTTCTTTCTGTCATGGATTAAACTCAGCTTGGGCCCAAATGATTGAGAACAAAGAAACCTCGCTGGAACAGTAACTTGACCTTGCTTTTCTTACATTCCTGAGAAAACTTCAGCCATCAACTACAGAATCATTTTCTCCTTTAGTCCAAACCTCAATATACTATAGACTTGATCCAGATGAAAAAGATCCTACCCATTTAGATACTTCTACTAAATGAAACTACTTCAACACGAAAGATGGCAATATAAACACTGGGTCCTCATGTTTGTGCCACCAAGAGGTTTAAATGCTGTAAAGAAACAAAGTAGTATTTTGGTAATTTAGCAATTCTTAGCTTGTCAGACAGCCTGTGATAACTGTCCACTACAGCTGGGAGGTAAGATAACTTTAAGATGTTTTAATGGAAGGTTTGGCTTTATTCCAGTGAAGCACTAAATCTAAAAAAAAAAATCTTAAAAATAAAATAAATAAAAAATTTTGGATTGAACACTCCCATTTTATGCCCAGCTATAGCTAGGAGAGACTTTAGACATTGCTAAAAACCAGTGAGAGTGAGGATTAATGTGAGCGTAGAGAATGCTGACATGAGTGACAGGTAATAATTTGGATGCAGCAGCTGGTACTATCAATAGAAATTACATCCGCACACAAAAAAAAAAATCCATAAAAAGGACGCATGTGACTCACTAAACAAGAGACTCCCTCAAACCATACATTAAAAAGCCCAAGAACAAATATGTTATTAGATAATTTAAACATTAACAAAATTATGAAGAGAAGAAAATATTCTAACAAATGCCTACAAGAAGGAAAAATGGCCAAATTCCTTCACAGTTACTTGCCTCCTTATTTTCCAAGCTTTAAAAGAAAATTCCTAAATGCATGCTTCGAGTACATTCAAAGAACAAACACATATATTCAGTGAAATCCCTCCAATATGTTGTCAAATAAAATGATAAACAGTATAACATACACACTCCAAACGCCTCTGAGCTCTGCTGTTGAATACCGTTTCTAAGTAGATGAACTGGTACCATATTTGAATTTTACCCTCTTGATGTGCAGCTCCTATCATTTCAGTTTATGAGAAATTTGGATATTGATAATTTCGACTTCTGAAAATTATTTCTAAGTACAACCACGAATGTAAAATAGATGATGCGGTATAAAATCACCAGTCTTGTTTTGCAGTAGTGGAACTATTCATCCAAGAAACAGGTATAAGTTCAATTTGGCAAAGTTAAATGACAATCATTTTGCAGAAATTAACTTTTCTTTGTGCATTGTTGACTGTGAATGGAGACCATTATTTTTCATTGCCTAGATAGTGATACAATTTTCAAAGCTAAACGAGCATTAAAAACATTCATTCTATGCTTCTGCAATGAACAATCTAAGGTACCTAATAGTGAAATGAGACATTCCTGTTAATCTTTATGAACATATTGTACCCTCTTGAGGTGAAAATGAGAAAGGAGGGGATAAGCTTTCTATATTTTTGATAAATATTTCCTAAAGAAGTGGTAGAAGTCTTGTATGTGCAGATGCAGCAGCCTGCCTGACTGCCAATCCCTGAAGATCCAAGCATCCTGATGACTGTCCGACAGCTTCTTCCCTTTTGGCATGCCAGTCTATTTTCATTCTTCTGTTTTATTGAAGATGAGATTTTAGTACCAATATAGGGAGGAAATACGTTTCACCAAAGGGCACCATTTATGCACATATGAATGGGTTTCCAAGTCTTTGCCTTTGAGATCAGCTCACATTTTAGCTATGCTGCTCTACAACAGGACCAGAGACAGGATTTTCTGGACCAGTTACTATACTAATATACTATTTTCCTGTATATTTACTTGAAATCTACCTCCTTTCAAGATACTTGACTACTGAGTAACAGAAGATAGTATGAGGCCGTAAGATTTTAATAACAATGTATTGCCATTAATAGCTTATAACTAACACTGCTATTAACAAATGTAACTGGCAGTAAAAGTGGAAGTTAGAAAAAAAATTCCACAAAATAATAGTTATTAAAGAACAGCATAAGCTTTGAACCACAGATTATATGAAAAGTCATTCATGTAGTAAGATCATATATGTTTTCTACAAGACCATTTCCCAAACTATATTCTTAAAAGATATACAGAGGAATGTTGTCTATGGCTGATTACGTGTCTCCATGTATGTAGAGAGTGTTTGTTAAAACAGAAAAAGAAAACCAACCACAATAATATCAAGCTATTTGGCACCACTGTAGGGCAATTTAAGCATTTCTGCTCCTTGCATCCAGTAACATTCAAACACTGCAAACTGCAGAGCTGTGCCACATATTTTGAGTGAGAAAAGGTATTTCTTCCCACGGTAAAATGAGACTTAGAGAAAGAAAAGAAAAGGAAAAGGAAAAGAAAAAGAAAGAAAAAGAAAAAGAAAAAGAAAAAGAAAAAGAAAAAGAAAAAGAAAAAGAAAAAGAAAAAGAAAAAGAAAAAGAAAAAGAAAAAGAAAAAGAAAAAGAAAAAGAAAAAAAAAGAAAAAGAAAGAGAAAAAGAAAAAGAAAAAGAAGAAAAAGAAAAAGAATCTTTTACAGAGTTCCTCCTGAAATTTTTCAAGGTGGGAAAAAGCTATATTCATCCATAGTAGAACCATCCTCTGATTTATGTTACAAACCTTATCTAAGAACCTCTATCTCAGCCTTGTGCCAGAATAGTGGATAGGATCCTAAAACTCACAGCTGAAGTTGAAGGAAAGCAGAACAAAACAAAACAAACCCCTTGAAATGAGTGAACTTAAGGGTTTTATAACGTTCAGACCCTGCTCTTGGTTTTAGAAAAGCTGGTACATGGAAGCTTTGGGACACTTTGAACTGATCTTACTGACACTATTAGCTCCGTTGCCATTATACAATTGGTCTTAACAGAATTGCAGAGATATACATAGTATCAATATACGCTAGTCCAACCCTCCATATTTAAAAAAAAAAAAAAAAGTTACACAGGCACAAACATAATAACTCTGAATTGTATTTGCCTATGTTTACATGGCTTTGAAGTTTGATCTCAACAATATCTTATAATTCTGCTGTGAAAATAATTATTTACCATAAAAAAAACTTTTCTCTGATATTAATAATCCACTAACAACTTCATGAAACTGACTTGAAAAAATGAAAAATGCTTATCTAGTTCATTACCTCGATTGTTATGTTACTCTCAGGCTATGCAATTTGAAAGAGGCAGATCTGTACTGCTATTTGGCATTAAAGCCTACTGTCGTCACTGAGGAAATCATACATTTTTGCAACACAGCAGGTTGGTTTGTCTAATATTCTAGATGGAAGTTCTTCCCTACCTTTTCTGTTTTTTTTTTTTTTTTTTTTTTTTTTTTTTTTTAATTTGTTTCTTTGGGCTTTTTTTTTTTCTTTTTTATTTGGTTTTCAGTTTTGGGGGTTTTGTTGGCGGTTTTGTTTGGTTGGTACAAACTTTGGCAGCTGGTATGTCCCATCCTTAGCTTGGTATAAACCATGCTACCTCCACATGCACAATGGAGCTCATTTTTGGGTAACAGACCTCTCTCTGACACACTCTAAGTAACACGCAGAGCTAATAGCTGTCTCCTAAGTCTGTGTAAGTAGTATTGTCTGTTGACTCCAGAGTCTCAGATAGGAAATGAATCTACTTCCACTGACTTTTGCTCATCTTTACCAGCTGAAAGTAAGATTCTCAGTTTTATTCCTATTTTAACTAATTGATACTTTGTGGGTTCTTGCAGAGAGCATCTGTCATTCATTATAGTGGCCAGCCTGGCCCAAACAACACCACCCTCTTTCATTTTCAGTAATGAGTGAGTAACAAAACCCTGCAGAATTCATTAAAACTGAGGGTGAACTTTGCTATTTACTTGGTCACACCATCTCCAGCTGACCACCTCTAACTTATGTACCATGAGATGATAGCTGGACACTCTTGTGGTGACTGCCTTTCAGGGGCATGAAATCCCAGAATAAGTCATCAGTATGTGCAGAACTGCATCTTGTTATCAGACTGTGCCACTCTGGTGCCTCTCCTGTTTAAGGAAAGGACTGTGTTGTCCTCAATAAGTGCGCAATAAGTTAAAAAATGGCCTGTCATAAACCAGACAATTCCTTTAGAAAAAAAGCAGCTTTTAATTGCTCATGTAAAAAGGGACTTACAAACAGAATGATTCAGAAAAGAGTTTATGGATGTAGAAATTTAGGAATGATACATACACTTAAATGCTGTGAAAAGTGATTTTCACAAATGGGCTGCTGACACTGCTTTCTGTTTCAGTTGGAGGCACTTTTGGTTTTTTATTAGACTGCAGCCTGGATGTCTGCATGTATTATAGTTTCCATTTCTTTAGAAGCTTTTACTTCACTGTATCTTATTTAATATAAGGTAGCAAAGGGAAACACCTTATATTTTTCCAGTTTCCTACAGCAGCCATTTAAAAATACCGAACGGTTTATTTATTTAGCTTTACCTTTAAGGTTAATTAGTAAATAAATAAAAATTTAATAAATCATATTCACAAAACTGAATTATGACTACTGCTTAGAATTAAGTTAGACTTTTATCCACATTTGTGAAGATTGATAAAGATTCATATAGACATTCCCTTGATATTAGTAATTTTTAATCTTAAGTACTGAGAGCTATATTTCCTCAAGATCACTGAGTACACAGTTTTAGAAAAGAGAGAAAAAAACCCTACTCTTTTATGTACTGTTCACAGCTAAATTTTCAGGGAATGTGAATCATTTAATAAGCTTATTTGATATTGAGAAAGAAAGACGAGCTCTCAATCGTTTACTTCAGGCATCAAGTCAAATGCTGCAATCAGCTAGACCTTCAAAGTGTGCATGAAGTTTTTTCCCTTTAATCAGTGGAGAAAGCTTGAGTCTTCTGAAAGCCAACATATTGATCTGATCAGGGAACTGCTGAGACTGCTGCAAAGGAAATTATATGAATATATATGGAGCAGAAGTATATAAGAGTATAAAAACCATTCCAAGTTCCCTTTCTCTGTACTTTTCCTACTCTTTTGTCTATTTTTCTCTGAAAACTTTTTGAAAACTCTGAAAACTGTAAGCTTTTAGCCACCAGAAGATTGTTGTGTGTGGTTTGAGCAAATGGAGAGTAGGGAAACAGGAGAGTGACACTGGCTGTGTATAAATCTTGGGAGCTGAAGGATTTTTTGAGGAGTGAAGAAGGAAGTGTGACAGATGCCCACTTTCACATAACAGAGCATCTACTCATCCTATAGCATAAAGGTTTGGGGCAGGAAAGACTGGTGGGGTACATCTGAGTGTGAAACAAAGAGGATTAGGACCAGGAGCCAAAGTCATGAATGAAAAGACCAGGGGGCAGGACTTATAACTGCTCTGACCACCATGCTTGCTATCCAAGACCAGAATGTGAACAACTCTGCACCACAGTACAATGCGAAAAGCATTAATTTTGCCTCCCAGAACTGGTTTCTCACACAGACTATCGCCTGAACCATCCCCCGACATTGTTTAGGCAGGTGCCAGGAATTAAACAGTATGGAACACTGTGGGACAGTTCTCAAGCCTGCATTTGGTGCTCTTTGATTCATGTTTCTAGACACAGCCAAAAAGCCAGATCCTAGCCTGAAATGAGAAGATGATAGGCACTGACTCTTCTAGGCTGTTTTGAGAAGAAATGGGATATTAGACAATGAAAACTGAAAAATTCTATATAGCGGAATTATGTAATAAAATATAAGAAAAGATGTTAGTTAAATATTGCTTACTTTGGTGTATATTTTACTAGTTATTAAAAAACTAGAAATCTGAAGAGAATATAAATACTCCATGAGTTAAAAGGAACTTGTGTTTTTATATCTTTAGGAACGTATTTTATTGCAAAACTGTGCAAGTTTCACTTTTTTTTTTTCCTTGTGAAAATTTATTCTTGACAAAACCAAACATATATTAATCATCACAGAGACATTTACACATAAACTATGACACACTACAAGGAATGATTCCTGTTCACCTTCTTAAAAATAGTAAGTGCAATCCAGACAGTGGTTCCTTAAATATTGTACCCTTAAATTTTGCTTGCTGAAAACATGGATTATTCTCGAATATCTTTGTTGAAAAACTCTCTCTCTTGTAGAGAGATTTGAATGGCTGGTTTGGGCCATTCTATGGAATTTGCATTTTCATTTGTCTGACAGGTCCATTTTTCTTTCTATTGGGAGAAAATGTTGACATTTTACCAGCTGAATTTTTATTAAACGCAAATATCTACTTTAAAATTGACAATACTGTGCTTTAGCACTACACAGCCTCAGAACAAGCAGTAATTTAACTACAAATTAATTCTGAGTATATGTGTTTGTAATTATTAAAATAGTTGTTTCCTGACTGAAAATTTTAGATGTTTTCTTTACAACTTTCGACAAGTTAATATCAATGTTAATATCAATGCTGTATGTTTTTTTTCTGTCTTCTTTAATATATTTGAAAAAAGAACCTTTCAAATGTTAAAACCAATCCAGTCTCTTAGTTTATTTTTGGCCTGTACGATATTTATTATATATGAGTTAAAGCATCTGAATATCTTGCATCTTTAAGATACACACCACTAAGTGATACAAAAAAAGATAAGCAGAGTAGGCAGATGCCATTAGGATAAGGAAACGAACCATATAATGTGGAGAGGTTTCTAAAGATAGTATAAGCAGGATCTACAATTTACCAGACCTGAAAATCTTACCTTGGAAAAGGTGAATCAACCCACAGTAACAGACAGAAACCCAGCTCGCTCTTTTTCTAGGATTCCCAAAGGTCAGCATGTGTACTATTGCTTGTGTCTTACACCTAGAATAGCTCCACCTTCTGAAAGCTCCTTTGGTCACTGGCGTTTCTACATATCTCTAGCTAGGACCAGAGTATTTTAAGACACACTTGAGAAGCCCTACAGGACTATCTAACATTTTGGTACAAATTTCATGGATATGAACATTGAATGGAAGATTGAAGGGGAAACAATAAAGACAAAGACACAAGACAATGGACTCTGTTTTAAAATAATTTTCTCCCCTATGGCACTCTAGACTGTCTGTGAAGGCAGAAATCAGACTTTGTTCTCTACCAATATTTATAAAGCTTATCTAAGCAGCTCAGTATGAACACTTAAACGAAAAAGTATACGTTAATTACTGTACTGTATCAGATTACTCATCAGAGTATCAGTGTGACAGTAGCCATTTTTAAGTAGAGAGGTAACAGACTGTTAGTTAGAAGTTGATTTATGCATGGAAGCATGGCTTACAATTCTTCATTTTTCATATAATATCATAGCTATCTGCATTCACCATGTAGAATTTGGTTTTATCACTTGTTTTTATTTTATCCCTCTTAAGACGTTGGCCTCATGCTCATTTAGAATTAAATGTGCTAAATGTACAGTTTAGTTAAGAATCTTTGTTTTCCTGTGAGCAAGATTGTTTTAAACAGACGTCAGCCTAGTTTCTCTTTTCATTGGCTTTTCCCTTTGGCTAGTCCATTGGCTAGTCCCTTTTAACAATCTGTTCTCAAATATCTATTCTACTTATTCCAGTTTTCAATCTGTGGGTTTTTTTTTATCATGCAACTCTGAACATCTCTGTGTTCACAGGTTCTATTTACTCACAAAGTAGCACTCCTCTTTGCTTTAGATGACATGCATCATTCAAGCCTAAACTGGTCACTGGGCTGTCTTTATAGCCAGTGGAAGAACTTCCAGAAGGCAACAAATGCCTTTAGACATCTGAGACAATATGAATTGCTCTCCTGAGCAGCAGCTTCCCTTCACTACAAAGGAAGCTTAGGTTGACTTTGGTAAACTTTGTGATGCTTAAAGTAAGTAAATGAGTCCCAACCATATAATCTCAATTGAAAAGTGGATTGCAAGTGATGGCTACTGAAAATAATAAAATAAAATAAAATAAAATAAAATAAAATAAAATAAAATAAAATAAAATAAAATAAGATTTATTTAGGCTGTTTTTTGCACACTAATGTTGTTCTTTTCTCTGAGCTCTGCTCAAAAGTGACCATGGGATTTCACTGAATTCTTTTAGATCCCTACATTACATATGGTTTGATCTGCTCCCTCTTACATGCTCTGTCAAAGCTGAATTTAATCTTCCAGAGGATATCCCCTCCTTTTCATTTTGCTTGACCCTCTGGAGATCTTCAGTTTTTCCTGTCTTTGACTAGTCTAAATAACTTTGTGATATCTGCATATTTTAGAACATTACTGATCACTCATACATCAGTATTCATCATTAACAATATTCATAATTAACATTAACAAAAAGTGGCTTTTCTTATGCTGAAATTTCCATTTATTTTCTGTTCTGTCAGTTCCAAATAACATCCATGATAACACACTGCACTTTAAGATTATTTGGTGTTCTCATAGATGTCTTCTAAGAGCTGTAAGCTTGATTTTTGACAAGAAAGTCTCCTTTAACCATTTTTTGGCTGCTGCTCTTAATGAAATTTGATAAGAGGGAAAATTTTCCATTACAAAAGACTCTGCTGTAGAAATTTGCATCTCCTAATGCTGCTCCATATTTTCAGTTCCACATCACACCTATACCTTTAAAGACAGTCAGCGTGTGGCACTTCAATCTTCCAGTCTAGTATTATTTTTTTTTAATTAAAGGATGAATATATCTTGATAGCAGTTCATCCACCTTTTAGTACATTTCTTCAGAACTATTAATGGTTTACTGCAATGGGACCCCAAATCAGCCAAAGCCTTGAGGTAGATCTGCTTAGGCCTTTAGCTCTCCAAAAAAGTTCAAAAGGCTGTTAAAAGCCAGGATTAATTCTTTGATCTAAAATCAGGAACTCATCTTTTAAAAACAGGGAAAATGGAAAGCAAGCAGTTAACACAGAATGGTAATATGTTTAAAAGCTTTTCTCCCACTACATGTTGTATCCTTGCAGGTGGGTCTGTGCTTTCAGCTAATTCAGGGACTCTGAGTGGTAGCAAAAGCTCCTGTTTTTTCACACTATCATTTTCCTGTGCCTGCTCAGCTGGTCCTGAGGAGGAGGAGGAGGTGGAGGAGGAGGAAGGAGAAGAGAAGGAGCAGGATGAGGAAGGAGGCTTCCACCTCCTATCAGCAGCTTTTATTTCACCTAATCATTTCTTAAAAGAATATAATATAGAACTGAGAGCACACAAATAAAACAAGTACCATCTGTCCCAGTCATACATGATCAAAGCAAATTGTTGCTTTTAAATTTGTTAAGTTTTTCATAGCGTATTCTGTATCCCTGAGAGAACAGCTAAGAGGAGCTTGGCCTTGCATTAATGGCAATGAATTTGATTTGACTGAGCTGCCTAAATAAACCCCAAAGCACAGATATTGGATCATCTGGATTTGAAACCAGTCTCTGATATTTTGCTCACAAGCAAGGAAAAATTGGAGTTAAAAGCCACCACATTGAAAAGTTTATCAGTGGCATGGTCCTTAAGGACCTTCTTAACTACTTCCAAATGTGTAATAATGTGGCTTGGTACAGCTCACCAAATAGTTAAGGCAACTTTCATCACTTCCCATGTGTCATGAGCCGAGAATGTGCAATGGGCAGTGATTGCAGCGTGGCTGTTGTGTTGTAAAGCCAGAGTTACTTGCTTCTGTGTCTTGAAAGAAAGAGAAAATAAAATGCCATCTGCGGAGGATCTCAGGAGATTAGCATATTGTGCTGGTTTTGGCTGGGATAGAGGTAATTTTCTTCACAGTCGCTAGTATGAGGCTGTGTTCTGGCTTTGTGCTGATGATAGGGGGATATTTTCCATGTTGCTGAGCAGTGCTCACACAGAGTCAAGGCCTTTTCCGACCCCAGCTGACCAAAGGGATATTCCACACCGTATGATGTTAGGCCTAGCATGTAAAGCTTGGGGGACATTTGGAGAGATGGTGTTTGTCTTCCCATGCAACCATTACACATGATGGCTCCCTGCTTTCCTGGAGATGGCTGAACACCTGCCCATGGGAAGCAGCCAATGAATTCCTTGTTTTGCTTTGCTTTTGCTTTACCTATTAAACTGTCTTTATCTCAACCCATGAGTTTCCTCACTTTTACTCTTCCAATTCTCTCCCCCATCCCACCGGCAGTAAATAAGAAGTGGCTGTGTGGTTCCTAGTTCCCAGCTGGGATGAAACCATGACACGCACCTGTCAAACACAACTAGATCTTCAATTGTATACGGACCACTATAGTGCCATTCAGTTAAAAATGAACTTGTAAACTGAAATTAGTAGAAGAAAACCAAGAACCCAGTGCACTACTGTGAAATTTTCTACAGAACTGGATTATTTTTTTTCTGACTGGACGCAGCAGTTCATATTTAGTACTGAATCGTTTTTCTCACATATCTGAACTGCAGAATGATTCTAAAATAAAAATATGGCAAAAGGCATTTAAAATGCTGAGGCTGAGGGAATATTTTATGGTAAATAGCTATGGAAAAACTATTGTATAGCCCTGTTTAAAGGTGAATATGTAAAAGTTTGGCCTCCTTTCTGCACATACCTGATTCCTGCATGGGATGTGTTTGCTGACTTAAATAACAAGGATGTTATTACGAACTATAAAACAAGACCTCACATGTTTTTTAAACTCTTGTTGGTACAGCAGAATTAATGCTAAGACAAAACAACAACTGCATAGTTAGTTCCTCTCAGTTAAGATCAACATAAATGTTCCCTGAATTCCAAGTACCTCACCAGCTACACTAACTCCCTGAGGGTAACGACACTAAAACTGAATTATTCTAGATACATTCCTTCGTTGTTTATGAAAATAAGAAATTACTCCTTGCTGATAACAACCTTCAGTCCCCATCTCACCGTGCCACCTAAGCTCAAGTATTCTGAGTTGCACAGCAGTGACCCTGTCCTTTTTTGACAGTTGACCCAGCAGAGAGAGGATAAACTCATGATGATATGTCAAGGCACAGAGGTAGGTAGTCAGGATAAACCTATAAATTCATTTTACTTTTCTCAGTTTCTTTCTGTTCCTTTGATGGCTATATAGCTAAGAACAGACCTACTCCTGAGTGCCTAAAAATATCTCATATGTGGGAAGAGAAAGATAATCAAAAGAGACTGTTAAGATTATGCAGTTATCTAGACTACTCAGTGCACAGCACAGTTTCTGATTCAATTGGAAAGTTGTTACTGTTTCCCATTTGAAGCCATGAATATGTAGAGACAGATTATTTGAATGCATCTTCTTAAAACATTTTCCAGTATTTTTTATACATTTTTCAGAGGACAAACAGATCAGAATGTAGTACAACATGCCAAGCAGCACGGGCTGTGCTCTTTAAATTAGTGCATCTTCTTATTTTGTCATAAAAATGCCATGGAACAAGCATTTCAAGAAAGATACTGTCTTTGCTTTATAAATTTGTGCAGGGTCTAGCATAGTGAAGGACTGACAGCTGGAAGAAGCTTTAAGTGGTACTACAGTGCAAACAGTATACAACAGAGAGAGTAAATCACTGGTTAAAACCTAAAGTTCCCCATACTGCCTGCTGAAATCTTTTAAACATTTTAAAACTGCCAGAGCTCTTTTTCGTGAGTTCTTTGACATATCTCCAGTACAAGGCTGTGTCTTAGAGGGTCTAAGTGTTTACAGTCCTGTCAATCTAAATATGAACTGGACAACAATAATAAATATTTATTACTACACAGGAAATTAGGTATTCAGTAGGGACATTCCAACAATTTATCTGCTTTATTCTGCCAACTAATTTCTAAATGACCATATTTTCTAACTAATTCTAATGACTTGCTGAACAACTGACTGACATAGAGATGTAGGAATATGCTAGCTGAAAATCTGAAAGAATGTACTGATACTGGAAGTTTTGCTACCAGACGAACATACATTTTGAATTTGTTCATTACATACAGCTACCTAATATTTTCCTGGCATTATAAAAGTGCAGTTATGGAAAGTTAATTGAATAAGGAAGATAATAAGCAAAGATTAAATGCTTGGAAAAAAAGCTTTCAAAATATTTTTTTTTGTTGTTGAACTTTTAACTACGTGCTGTGATATTGGGGAAGCATTTATGGCTACCAATAAATGGAATTCAGTTGCTAAGAATCTTCAACTTTGATGTTTGTTATTATTTGATTATATGGCCTGGCAACTGTCCAGCACTAAAAACAAAGTTTGAAAAATAAATCTGAATAAAATTTTGAAACTGTCACACATAGAAAAAACTGACATAAGATTTTTTTTTTTCATTATTGCTTATCTGTCTATGCTGATTATTATCACAGCATAACATGTGCAAAGACTGTTTTTTTTGGAGAACAGAATATTAAAGGAGATAATTTTAAAATTTCATTTCTCAAGCTATTGGTTATATAATTATTATCTTAATTAGCATGATTTTCTAAATTTCTATTTGAATCCTGGAAATACACTAGCAGTTCATAGTATTCTGATGGGTATTTTCTGAATTTCATTTAGAGTCTGAAATTTGCATTTAGATCTTGAGATACAGTTAGGGAGAAGTTCAATGTGCAAGGTCTAAAACTGAGTGTTTTAAACCAAAGAGGAAATAACCAAGCAACAGAGATAATCTGGAGGAAGAGGAGTAGCCCAATCTGGACTGTGATAGAAGCAGCAACTCTACAGTACATACTTGCAATTTCTGATTTTCAATAGGTCATAAATTTGATAGAAGAAATTCCTATTTCTTACCTACATTTCCAGTCATTAGGTATGAATTCTGAAAGTCCATCATTCCCATTCCAACAATGTGTATAAAATCTTCAATCACCTGCATTAACTCTACCGAGCCTGGATAGATCTAACAACAGAAGTTCAGACATGCTGTTAATGATAATATCAAAATCTATACAGCAGCAAATTCAAACAAAATTTAAATGCCATCAAATGAAAAGTGAGACTTAACCGTCAAACTGCTCTTCCCATGTTTCAATACCCAACATTTTCTGTCACTGCAAAATAACCATTTTGTCATTAGATCCTCATATGAACAGACACTACTTCCCATGAAGCTAAGTGAAATCAGCTTTGCACTGAAACTGCGGAATGTTTGTTCTAAGTCACTGCACTTAGCAAAAAAAAATTTATTAGCCATTACTTTCATTAACAGTTAAAGCATTTCATATTCCAGAATAATTCTAATTAAAATATTCTTCCTTCCTCTGGAAGATGTCTTCAATAACTTCTGAACTATTGATCCAAACAGCTGAATGCAAACCTTACTATGGCCTCTCTAGCATGGTAAACCTTTGTCACTTTAATCAATATCTAAGTAACATAAATTGTTACTGGTAATACTATTTTCATTGCTGGAGTAGTAGAATCATAGAATAACTGAAGCTGGAAGGGCCTCTGGAGATCATCTAGTCCAACCCCTTGCTAAGAGCAAGATCAGCTCTAGCATGTTGCCCAGGACCACATCCAGTTGCATTTTGAATGTTTCCCAGGATGGAGACCCCAGAGCCCGTCAGCACAACATGTTCTAGCATTCAATCATTCTCACAGTGAAAAGGTTTTTCTTAAATTTAAATGGAATTTGCTGCATTTTAATTTTCGCCCCTTGCTTCTTGTCCTGTCACTGGACACCACTGAGAAGAGTCTGGCTCAGTCTTCTTTACTCCCTCCCTTCAGGAATTTTTAACATTGACAGGATCTTCTCTTTTCCAAGGAAATAGTGTCAGCTATTTCTGCTTCTCCTTGCATAACAGATGCTCCAGTCCCCTAAACATCTTCATGGTTCTTTGCTGGAATTGTTCCATTATGTCCATGTCTTGTACTGGGGAGCCCAGAACTGGACACAGTAAACTAAAATAAATTGCAGTAGCCTTTGCATTGCAAATGCAGCCTCTCAATATGACTTTCAAAATGGTAAGGACTTGCACATTTCTAATATAATTTATTTCCAAAGCTGTAAGCTCCCATGATCACAACATTAAAAATTGTTATATTCAACAATAATGGTGCATCATCAAAACTGAATTAAAGGTCAAAACAGTTATCATTAAGCATAAAAATTCTGCTCATATCATATACATTAAAAAGCCATTTTTGGTTGTTACAGTGTGTTATGAACAGGACAATTTTCAGTAACACAGTATTCTGCAATAGAAAAAGAATGGATGACCTCTTCATGGTGCTTTTTTCTTCATATCAGTGACATGTCCAAATTTCAAATCTATGAGAAACATCCAATCCATTCTTTCCACTACTGCGACTACAGACTCTAAAAAATGCTATAAATTCCATCATGCTGCACTCCATCTTCATCTTGCTTTATCTGTCTAGATCCATAGCTGCTTGGTTCAGGATAGAGGATTTCACATTGTGCTTTGTATCCTACATGGATCTTTTTATGAAAGATAGGGCAGAAATACAATTTTTATGAAGAATTTGTTGTGATATTTATGATCCAAACAGGTTGCAAATGCTGCTTCAGGTAAAGGAGACTTAATTTCCATTTTCCTGATAAGTTACTGAGGCAGTACGTGTAGTTTTTGCATCCACCTTATTCATAGCACACACACTCCCAGATTATGTACTGAGGATAAATTTCAGTGAAAAGATTTTTTCACCCTTGTTCTTGCACATAAAATTTTAGCGCAATAACTTCAGCAGAAGCCATTGCACAGTCAGTGTTATAGAGGTACTCTTCACTTTTATACTTCTGAAGTACTGGTTAATCAATAGGATGCTAGCAGATGGTGATGAAGAATATGCAGAATAGCTCCTGTGTTTTGAAACACCAGTATAAATTCACACACTGTGGACTTGAAGTGGTTTCCTGTGTGCAGTGGTTTACATCGTCTCTTAACAAAAGGCAAGTATTAAAGTGAGTGCTTCTTATCTGAATGCTATATAACCTGTAATTAATGGTATCAACTGCTGGCATTTAATCTAGAGAAAAGGATGTGCTGAGGCATTGCAGCTGTATACTTGATAGAAAGTCAGCAATTTGCTGACAGCGAGCAAGATTTTCTTTACAGCAAAGAATCCAGAAAACAGGCTAAGAGATCTATGCTAACAGTAGCTGTGGAGTTCAAGAAAACCATGGAAGCTGGCAAAAAAAAAGTTGGTTAACCTGCCCCTTGGTTTGCAATGTTTCATTACCAACAAAAAGTCAGCTGAGTGGCTGAACCAGAAACAGTCACCTTGACTCTGTTTAAATGAGTCAATAGTGTTTACACTGGATTGCATTCAAAGCACATAATGACTCGCACACATTCGTTTCAAGTTTCATTCTTATCTTGATTTTGGCATAAAAATAAAAAAGACTTCACACTATGTAGTGATTTCAATTAATGTTGTTTCTGTTTTAAAATCCAATTCTATTTAACCATAATGTTTCAGTGTTTTCTGCAAAATATGATAGAAAAGAATACTTTGCATAGGAATTTTTTTTTTTTTCAATACTGAAGGAAAAAAAGATCTAAAAGTACTTAGGAGTCCAGCTCATCCTTCCTAGCTGGAATGAAGAG
Organism: Numenius arquata; assembly: GCF_964106895.1. NCBI lineage: Eukaryota > Metazoa > Chordata > Aves > Charadriiformes > Scolopacidae > Numenius > Numenius arquata. The sequence goes on from NC_133584.1 coordinate 31,252,602, forward strand.
CTACTTGCTTCAGTAGTTTCAGATAGTTTATGTAAATTCCCAAGAACAGGAACCAGAATAGTGGTATGGTTTCTTTGGCTGCCATAGCTCAGGAGTCTGAGATTTAGTGAATTCCTCAGCTTTGTCCTGCATTCAGCTCATCTTGGTGATTTCTTGGGTTTCTGCCTGCCTAGCAGTGCTGTACTCCAGGCAGAGAGAAGGAACTACAGAAAAGAAGAAATAACTTGTCTCTTCTCTCTTTTTCAATACTGTTTCTTCTACCACCAGCAATGAAGGGAGAGAACTGGAAATTTGTTGTTCCCTCTTTCAGTTCTGTGTTCTCATCCTTTTTTCCCAGGTGCAGTCATCCCCTGATCTTTGTGGGACAGACGGTGGACACAGCATGGGCAAACAGGCAGGGTGGAGGTAGAAGAAGACAAGGCTGATAACATGAGGAGTGTTATCCTGTCTCTTTATTAGTGGGGCTGAAATAGTTGCTTAATATTGTTTCCTTAGTCTTGGTGCTGTTTCTTACAGAAACTGCCCACATACATGTGATTTTGCTGCTTCCATCAACCACCACTAAAGCAAATGACACATTTTGTCTGTTGTAGTGGAAAAAGTCCTGATCTTCCCTTTCTTAGTCATATTATAAATACAAACTTACAAAAATGAAGTTAAACCTTCAAAGACCATTAAACACCTATTGATTTATTAAGAACCACATTAAAAAGGAACGAATTTCAAGTACCTATACAACACAGTGGCAATAACCATAAAAGAGCAGAACAAAGACCTGTGTAAGCCATTTTTTTGCCTTTGACAACACCAAATCGCAGATGTCTAAGGAAGAGAATAAAGGGCATGCACCCAGTAATACTTCTTTTGGAATTCTTACCCGGCCTTTAGCACTTTTTTGCCAAAGGATTTCCTTAAGCAAAAACGTGATCTTTCCATGAACAGTACTATACTGACTTTTCTTTCATTAATTAGTCTACCTCCCTTTTTAACCTCGTGTACTTGCAGTGGCAGGAAGTTCTACAACCTGACTTTCTGTAGAAAAAGTAGCTCTTAGTATTCATTCTGAATCTGCCACTATTTGATGTCCTTTAGATATTTTACAACAAACACAAGTGAAAAGATTAATCATTCCTGCATCACTTTCTCCAATCCACTCCTGATTTTAAAAGCTTCTATTGCACATAAGTGCAGTTGACTTTTTTTCGTACGGAAATATCTTGCTTTTTATAAACATTCCTCATATAGAAATGTTTCCCTGCCTTTGACACTTCCATAATTTTTTCTCTGTACATAATTATCTGTTCATCCCTATCGTCATTGTGGTTTGTATCTGAATAAATTTGATGGTCTATGGTCATGTTAATGAACATAAATATTAATATTGTCCTATATTGTTCTTGGTATAAGCATGTAGGAAATAATTATATACAAGCAAAAAGTTGGTTTCAGTTGAATTTTAAACAACCTTACCTGTTGTGCATCTTCCCATTTCTCTTTGTTTTCTTCATCTAAGAGGTTACTAATGATTTGAAAGAAGTTCTGAAAAATCAATTAAATAAAAGACAAAGTAAAATGACTTTCAATGACATAAACAATCGTATCCTTAAGTTAACATTAAGAAAGTTTTCCTTTTTCTATTACAGATGCAGTTCTGCAGCCTATTTTCCATCAGTGGAAGAGGTGAGAAAATAACATATTAGACTGATAAAAGGACACATATTTTATGGTTGATTGTTCATTTCTGGCCATATAATCAGGTTCTATACTACTGCTTTGTATAAAATAGGAAAAGTTTTAACTTGCTAAACTTCTAGATGTGACAGTGTTCTATTTTAAAATTACTCAGAATCACAGAATGATATGGGGTTGGAAGGGACCTCTGGAGATCATCTAGTCCAACCCCCCTGCCAAAGCAGGTTCACCCAGAGCAGGTTGCACAGGAACGTGTCCAGGCGGGTTTTGAATGTCTCCAGAGAAGGAGACTCCACCACCTCTCTGGGCAGACTCTTTCAGGGCTCTGCCACCCTCAAAGTAAAGAAGTTCCTCCTCATGTTTAGGTGAAACTTCTTATATTCCAGTTTGTGTCCATTTCCTCTTGTCCTGTCACTGGGCACCACTGAAAAAATACTGTCCCCATCCTCTTGACACCCTCCCTTTAAGTATTTATAAGCATTGATCAGATCCCCCCTCAGCCTTCTCTTCTCTTCTCTTCTCTTCTCTTCTCTTCTCTTCTCTTCTCTTCTCTTCTCTTCTCTTCTCTTCTCTTCTCTTCTCTTCTCTCTCTTCTCTTCTCTTCTCTTCTCTTCTCTTCTCTTCTCTTCTCTTCTCTCTCTCTCTTCTCTTCTCTTCTCCTCTCCCCTCCCTTCCCTTCCCTTCCCCTCCCTTCCCTTCCCTTCCCTTCCCTTCCCTTCCCTTCCCTTCCCTTCCCCTTCCCTTCCTTCCCTTCCCTTCCCTTCCCTTCCCTTCCCTTCCCTTCCCTTCCCTTCCCTTCCCTTCCCTTCCCTTCCCTTCCCTTCCCTTCCCTTCCCTTCCCTTCCCTTCCCTTCCCTTCCCTTCCCTTCCCTAGACTAAAAGACCCAAGTCCCTCAGCCTTCCATGGTAAGAGAGATGTCCTAGGCATCATCTTTGTAGCTCTCATTCCAGAAACTAGTCAAATTTTTTGTTTGCATATAAACAAAGTACACTAAGAACACACCAGGCTCAGAGGCACTAGTTTCTATTCAAAACTTGAAAATGATCCTTAATGACCATAAGTAGGGGATACTATTTCATTAATAAATGCTGTGTGAGCCAGGTGCATCTTTTTAAAAGTTACATTTGCCTCCGTTCTTTTAATAATTTCAACAGAAAAGGAATAATTAATTTCTGCTTCTTTGAACTTAAACTATTGATTTATTTATCCAATTCTCCTATTCATTTAACTATAAGGAAAAAACAAACAAACAAACAAAACCTCCAAAACCCCCAACCATAAAAAATAAAAGTGAGGGAACTTAGCTTTTAAATTACACATTTTAAAATAACTTTTTTCCAAGTGTTTGTGGAAAACTTTCCTTTCTAATTTTGGCTGCTTGCTCTACCAATTTGTATTCCCAACATTTTCATCTTTAAAAGCTAAGAATTTGTGCAGTCTGTTCTTCTCAGCCTTGCATCACTTTTTGTGCAGAATATCAATTTTGTCTGTACTCTGCCAGTTATAATTTACCTGTTCCTTCATAAAAGATACATGTAGTTTCCACTGACCTTAGCTGAAGAGTGCAATTAAGATCCTTGCAACCTGTAAAGAATCTTTGAGTGGAATATCAATCATAGAACCCTATTGAAACTTGGATTACTCACTTGCACTTACATTTTAGCCATTTGGGGGGGGGAGGGAGGTGGGGCGGTAAATAGGGCTTAAGTAAAGTTTAAGTAAGAAGTAACTTTAACTCACTACTAATGGACAGGCAACTGCTGGAGAGGGTACAGCAAAGGGCTACAAAGATGATGAGGGGCCTGGAACATCTCTCTGATGAGGAGAGGCTGAGGGACTTGGGTCTTTTTAGTCTGGAGAAGAGAAGACTGAGGGGGGATCTGATCAAAGCCTATAAATACTTAAAGGAAGGGTGTCAAGAGGATGGGGACAGTCTTTTTTCAGTGGTGCCCAGTGACAGGACAAGAGGAATTGGGCACAAACTTGAATGTAAGAAATTCCACCTAAACATGAGGAAGAACTTCTTCACTTTGAGGGTGGCAGAGCCCTGGAAGAGTCTGCCCAGAGAGGTGGTGGAGTCTCCTTCTCTGGAGACATTCAAAACCCGCCTGGACACGTTCCTGTGCAACCTGCTCTGGGTGAACCTGCTTTGGCAGGGGGTTGGACTGAATGATCTCCAGAGGTCCCTGCCAACCCCATATCATTCTGTGATTCTGTGTAATGAAAGTACAAAGCATTCGACTGCTCAGTGACTGAAATGAGAGCAGAAATAACTTCCACCCTTAATGTACCATGGATACTGTGGCTGTGCTTGAAAAGACATTAATTTCAAAATCTGAGATATCACATAAACTTTTGATGTCTCAAAAACATATAAGTAAAACATTGTAGGATACAAAATTGAATAAAACTTGTGAAAATTATTTTACATGAAAACTATTTTTACATAAAAACATTTTTGCCATTTTAATCTAGTCCTAACACTAACTACTTGACAAGCAAGAGGATACATCTTTGCCTCATCATTAGGAAGCTAATTATGTTAGCCATAAAATTTACATAAATAAAAGTTGCTTTGACTTGGCAAATTTATTATAGAGGTGGCTGACACTTCAGTGAACTTGGGAAAAATAATCCTGTATATTAATGAGGGCACAATTCTTTGCTCACTGAAGTCAGTAGCAAAATACCTGTAAGCTTCGGTAACACAGAACTTCATGAAAAGAAAGGAAATAGCTCAGTGAGCTCCTGTGAAAATGACAAGTATGCATTGGGACGGGATGATGAGGACTAAAGACAGGACATAAAAGAAAAGTCTTCTCATGGTTTCTTCCAATTTGCAATGATACAGAAGAGAAATTTCCAGTCAAGCTGAAGATAAGAAGAGGAAAATGTAGCTATGTATTGCCTATATACCAAGAATACCTTTCATATTTTTCAGGTTTCAGGTATTTAGCAGCAAAATAAAGCATACTGAAAAGGGAGAGTTTGGCAAATCATAATTGTGTAAATGCAATTTCAGCTAGGAAAAATATACAGCTTTATTGGTCCCCCAGGTAAAATAATCTATACTGGCCAAAGCAGTTTTATGGCACTATAACCACATCTACTGTAGGACATTATGATGTTGGCAGAGTTCTACTAGGTAGAGTGAGCCATAGGGGGACTTTGGCTGAGCAACACACTTTTTAAAGCATAGTAGATCTGCACTTTTCCAGTGTAACACCATGGAGATGTGGTCGACAGATTTTAGTCAAGTTTAACTTGCTAGAGTGTCAGCAGCAGCCCAGCTGCAGCAGCATGGAGCTCAGTGTGGGATCAATTACCACACTAACAGGCTGGTTTAAATCTAGTTTTCCACTACATTGCAGCCAGTGATTCCCAATAAGAAAAAGTCTAAGCCTTAATTGCAAAAAGTATCCATGTCCGTGTGATGAGATCTATCCCAGAGGAGATTAGATGGTTACCTGAAAAACACTCTGGAGGTATAAAGGTTTCTTGGAGATGATAAATTACATATTTTTTTAAATAATGTTATGTGTTCATTAAATTTTATGTTTATTTTAGTTACATGAAAGCATTAAGCATTGAAATAACCAATAATTAATAGAAATATATGTGAAAAAGCTTATAAATAATCCTAGACTCAACCACAAATAAAAGATGAGAAATAACTGATTTAATATATACTTTGTACTTGCCAATAATTCATAAATTATGTATATGAACATAGTGACAAGAATATTTTTTCAGTGGTGCCCAGGGACAGGACAAGAGGAAATGGGCACAAACTGGAATATAAGAAGTTTCACCTAAACATGAGGAGGAACTTCTTGTCTTTGAGGGTGGCAGAGCCCTGAAAGAGTCTGCCCAGAGAGGTGGTGGAGTCTCCTTCTCTGGAGACATTCAAAACCCGCCTGGACACGTTCCTGTGCGACCTGCTCTGGGTGGACCTGCGCTGGCAGGGGGTTGGACTAGATGATCTCCAGAGGTCCCTTCCAACCCCATAGCATTCTGTGATTCTGTGATTCTGTAACATCTTGCTTGTTGAGATCTATTTTTTTCTCTATTTCTATCCCTGGTTGGTGTCATATTTATGGTGGCACTGGAGGCTGAGATGTACGAAGATTTTTCAGTCAGCAATACTGCTGCTTTGTGAATTAAAGACAGAGGCAATTAAATGGCTTGGCTGCTCCAGCGCTGAATAGATTTGTGGTGCACTCCAAAAATGTGCCAGGAGAATAGGGGTTAAAACGTCTTTCACCTACTTTCACTATTCTCTTGCTCATTGCATTAATGCTGCAGGAAACAACATTGGTAAAATGACTGACGGGTATGAAGGCTAAATTTCAGAAGCATTATGGGTGCGATCTCACAGTGTTACTGCAGTAAACACTGCACCTCCTTGTAGAATCAAGCTCCTTCCTGGCAGGGCTTTCATGTTACTGAACTGGCCACTATACAAAATGTTGTGACAGCCAGAGTCAAATTTTGAAGTCCTTTATTTTTTTCCCAGGCTTTTCTGAGGATAATGCCAGTTACAGTCAGGAATAGACAACCATGTTTTCCTAATTTGATTTCCTTCCTTTCACTCTTTTTATTCCGTAATACAATGGCTGCAGTTCTCTGTTTCAGTCCAAGTTCTTTGACCCTCTCTGCAGGAATAAAGCTGTCATAAATCTTTTTATACAGTCAGAAAAGAATTCCTCCCTAGGAGGAATGAATGGATAGCCTTAAGTCACCTCCACTTTGGGACTTCAGCACAGGGAGTGTGGCGGGGGGAGGGAGAAGGTGGGGAAAAGAAGCATTTGGCTATCCTGTTAATCCCTGACTGAGAGCAGTGGTCCCTGTGGTTAATACAAATGGGATTATACTGCTTGAACTTCTTTGGGGAGAGACCTCGTTTCCTGTTGGTCGCTGGATCAGGGGATTGTACAACTAACTTTGCCATCCTGTCCTGAAAGGCAGCTCCTTTCCTGCCATCCTGTCCTTGGAAGGTATTTAAAGCACTCCTAGACCAGTTTTGGAAAGCATCCCAAAATGTTGCTTACATTATGCTTATTTAAAATTTCAGTTATATACCAGGTAGCATCCTTCTTACACAAGTCATAGCACAGTGTTCATGTCATAGCCTCAGTGCATTTTAAAGTCATTCCCATACTAAGAGAAAGACCTTGCTTGTAGAATAATTGCATGACTCGTCTTCCACTATTTCTGCTACTCTATGGCTGTTTTCAGTCACCAATGCAGGATACCTTCCATAGTGTCTAACTGCCTCATATATGGTTATTTTTCTTTCTGACACTATATACGTAATGTATACACAAATGTATACACAAATAATGTATACACAAATTAACTGCCACATACATGTTTATTTTTCTTCCTAACACTATATATGTAATGTATACACAAATATTGTTGCCAAGAAAAGGTTAAAATATGAAAAAAAAGAAAAACAGTCATATAATAAATCAATTGGCACTAGACATGCATACTTTAGAAGCTTTGTTTTGCCCTTGGTACCTGTCTGCCTAAACACATGTCATTTTATCAGGTAGCGGCATCTTAATTTTGAGTAATTAGCCTGAAATTTTCAAATCTGATCTCACTTTTCTGTTCATTCTTTTTGTTATGGAGTCCCTGAATCACATCTTTTGCACTATTAATGAGTATTAATACTGGATATAAGCCAGAGATTGCAGACAGCAGAGGAACTATCCAGATAGACTGAATGTATAAGAAACAAATATGCTCTGACATATACGCTTTTCCTTTCTCAGTTTTATTGGAGGTGGAAATGTTGATTTTGTATGGACCTTTAAAAATAATATTACCCATAAGTCATAATCTACTTTTCTGACATCATGTGAAATGATAAACTATGACTTTCAGGGATTTTAAACCTCACTCATGCTTTCCTGAGAATTACTTTAGAACAAAAAAACCCTAACACCTAAGAAATTCTACTCTTTATCAAGTGCAAAAACCATAATGGAATTAGAAGAGCACACAGAGCTTCCTCAGAAAGAAGAATATTGGCATTTTTGTGCCAATAAAGGCCTCTAAATCCTGAAATACAGCTATTTCTATGGTTTGAGAAATCCTACCTTATTACCTTCAGAATATTGTTTACTAATTTTTGCCTTTTCTTAGTTCTTCACTTCAAAATGATTAATCAAAAATTATTAAAATAGTGCTAATAATTTTTGCTAAATTCTGCCAGAATACTATTACGAGTTTTCGGAACAGCTCTACATTGTTGAAAGGAACAGAACTTTTGGTACTGTCATTAGTGCAAAAAGAATCTAATTCTCTCTAATGTATGTAAACTGCAAATGACCTGACCTACTAAGCCTATGAACAAAATCACTTGTGCTGAGCGGTTTCTCAAGGCTGGTTCTATCACAGATTTCTGTAGAGCCTCTGAACCATGAAGAAATCACATTGGGCTGTCAGACTGCTGATGTGTTGAAATTTTTCAGTAATAACACCCTGATTAATAGTAAAACTTACTGAAAGTAGGAAAAGATATTGACTCTTATACAATTAAAAAAAAAAAAAAAAGATAGTCCAACCAAAATGCTTTTTGAAAAGTGCTGTTCAAAAAATATTACTTTCAGCTGGCTACAGGTCAAAAGAAGAAACGATTTATATGGAAGTTCATTTTTCTTTGTGCGCAGAAACCCAAGGAAACTGAAAATATAACAGCAAGCTCTTGAAAACTTAACTCTGGAAAAATTTTCTTTTCCAAGACACTTCCATTATCTGCATGCAGATACTCCAAAATGTATTTATAATCTATGCTTATCTTTACACAAACAAATATGAACGTGACCTGCATTAATAACTTCATTATTAATTTATGAATGATCAGGAAACACTCTTTTTCATAAATAATATATACATATGCCTTAGTACTCTTTTTCAGTACGCCTACAGTCTGAGAAGTGTCAAAAATTCTCAGATATAGATGAAACCAATATCCTGATCTGGAAGTCCTGTGAAATATTTATTTTAATGAACATTACACAATAAGTTGTGCAGCCCATTATGTAGAAATAATTATAGTGGTTTTATCCCTGGTAGTTTTTTAATTGGCCTCTTGCACAAGAAGAGTTAATCTAACATGTGAAATAGAAAATTCATATCAAATGTACTATCCATCAGCCCTGTGCAATTTTAATGAGCTTTATGTATTTGGACTGAAGAAGCAATGCCAGAATTACATAACTAAACACTGTGGAGAGATTTTTGAACTGAAACGAACTAGAACAAGCAACACTAGTGAATCGCCTCGTGCACAAAAAATGCCAAAACATCCCCATCAATTAAACCAAACCTTGAAAGTGAAAGATACCAAAAATTTTACAAAGAAAGGATTTTACATTATTCACTTGCTGTGTTGTTTTGGATAGCTGTCTCATTAAATGTAGCTGAGTCTTTTCCTATTTTACACTTGTATCTTAGTTTTATGTGAACAATGTTTTATGTCTATCATTCAAAAGATTTAGTTTCCTCAGAGGGGTAAAATAGGAGACATGCAGTATACTGACATAAACTCCATCAGTTAAAACAATACCTTTATAATGTTTCACTTACCTGCACCCCATCAGATGCAGGTATATAACTTGCTCTTTTAAATGTGTCTGTAACATTTCTGAGAATTTCCACAGAAATAAGAAGGTCCCCTGCATAAAAGTTTTTCCTCTGAGTTAAATCCAATAGTGTCTTGGTTACTTGGGACATGCCATCACCAGCCAACATCCTCTGTCCTTTGGCAAGGTGCTCTTTAATCTGTACCAGAAGAACAAAATGAGTATCAGAACCTACTTTACCGAGAAAAAAGTACGATAAATTCTAAACATAACCAAAATTATTAAACATTAAAGCTATTATAATATTAAATATTAAAGACATTATTAAAAATTTATCCTGTTAAAGAGAAGACAAAATAGTAGACTATGATGACAGAATTATGTTTACCAGAGAATCATGGATTTTATACTGAAGGATTCTTAAGCTGTCATGTTTCACCCATTTGCTTCACTTTGGACACCAATAAATTTCTCAACATCCATGTTCTCAAAGGAGCTAACTCCATGGGCTGGACTGCATCTACTGCTATGATGGAGAAGGGAACTGGTCTCCCACAGAGGCCCAGCCATACAACCACTGTTGCCACTCATTAAAAAACCAAGAGCTCTGAAAGGATTAAATGCCAAGGCAGTCCTTGTTATAATTTAGTTTACTATAGGGAAATACACCCTTCATCTCTGCCAGCCCATCTTGGCTAGTCAATACGAGAGCGGGGGTTTAGGTGTAAACTGATTATGGTGCTCTCTTCTGTAGTATTAACAACACAAAGGGGTTAACTTTGAACAATCCTGCTTGTTTTTTTCAAGACACGCAAAATAAATTATTAATTTCTCCTAAGTATCAGTCAAGAGAGCATACTCTAAAGTATGGTAGCTCTCCCAGTATATCTGTACTGGGCCAGTGATAAATGTAATCCAAACCATATATTCTGGTAGAAGAATCATCCTGACAAGAAGCTGAACTTGTGGATTTGATTAATTCTCAAAGCTGACTCAGCACCCCAGGAAGATGCATAATGTATCACAAAGGTGTCACAAGGCCAGCCAATGCTATATAGAGTGCATGGTTTAAACAACCTTTTTTTTTTTAAGAATTTCATAGAATCATAGTATCACAGAATGGTTAGAGTTGGAAGGGACCTTAAAGATCATCGAGTTCCAACCCCCCTGCCATGGGCAGGGACACCTCCACTAGAGCAGGTTGCTCAAAGCCCCATCCAGCCTGGCCTTAAACACTTCCAGGGATGGGGCATCCACAACTTCCCTGGGCAACCTGTTCCAGTGCCTCACCACCCTCAGAGTGAAGAATTTCTTCCTAATATCTAATCTAAATCTCCCCTCTTCCAATTTAAAACCATTACCACTTGTCCTGTCACTACACTTCCTGACAAAGAGTCCCTCTCCAGCTCTCCTGTCGGCTCCCTTCAGATATTGGAAGGCTGCTATGAGGTCTCCCCGGAGCCTTCTCTTCTCCAGGCTGAACAACCCTAACTCTCTCAGCCTGTCTTCATAGGGGAGGTGCTCCATCCCTCTGATTATCTTCGTGACCCTCTGCTGGACCCATTCCAACAGGTCCATGTCCTTCCTGTGTTGAGGACTCCAGAGCTGGACACGGTATTCCAGATGGGGTCTCACGAGCGCAGAGTAGAGGGGCAGAATCACCTCACACGACCTGCTGGCCACACTTCTCTTGATGTAGCCCAGGATGTGGTTGGCTTTCTGGGCTGCCAGTGCACATTGCCAGCTCATGTTGAGCTTCTCATCCACCAACACCCCCAAGTCCTTCTGCTCAAGGTTGCTCTCAATCCATTCTCCGCCCAACCTGTATTTGTGCCTGGGATTGCCACATCCCAGGTGCAGGATCCTGCTCTTGGCCTGGTTGAACTTCATGTGATTTGCATGGGCCCACCTCTCAAGCCTGTCCAGGTCCCTCTGGATGGCATCCCTTCCCTCCAGCGTGTCGACCGCGCCACCGAGCTTGGTGTTGTCAGCAAACTTGCTGAGGGTGCACTCTATCCCACTGTCCATGTCTCCGACAAAGATGCTGAACAGCACTGGTCCCAGTACCGACCCCTGAGGAATTCCACTCATCACTGGCCGTCAATTGGACATTGAACCATTGATCACAACCCTTTGAGTGCAGCCATCCAGCCAGTTCCTTATCCACTGAGTGGTCCATCCATCGAACCCATGACTTTCCAATTTTGAGACCAAAATTGATACATTTGAATTTATGTATATAAACGCAAGTTCTTCCAAACTGAAGCTAAATTAAAGAAAAGATAAATGACCTGAGATAGAGCTCACTCTAAGCAGGAGGGCTGAAGAGAAAATTTGGTGCAATTAGCAACCAAAATGCTGACACCATCTCTGTAAAGGTACCTTCAATTGCTTTTTAACTTGGCCTTATTACTGACATACAGAGGGAAGGATGACTAATATAACATAATGTGGTGGTGAAGTGAAAGGAAGGGTGTAAATAGACCTTTTGTCACTTCCAGATCTCCCCAGCCACTTTGTGTGGATATGTGTAGCTTCATTAAAAAAAAAAAAAACACAACAAGAAAAAACAGATAAAAGGATAGGATATGTAGTAAAAATAGTACAGGGATTAAAAGGTTCAAGATAACTTTTGTGAAAGCGATTTAAAAAACGCAATCATCCTCTGACATACGTGATCTAAATACTTTTTTCATGCTGCTGGATCATACCTTGGGTACATTCTCAACTGGTCTTGAGATAAACTAGATATATGTAATGCAGCTGGGGCTGGGTAAAGTGTCTGTCCAAGTTATGTCTATGGCCTTAGGTCGTTGTAGCAGCCGGGGATTGGGATGGACCACAACAGGCTTGCCGAGTCCCTAGAAATTCTTGAGACTTGGGAGAACACCCGCCTGCTGCAGCACGGACAGGGAATGGATCTACTCTACACCATGAGCACAGGGGTACAAGCACAATTTCAAGAAAAATTTCAGTGAGGAGAACTGAGGCAGTTAATTCATTTTTTTTAAAAAAGTATTTCAGCAGAAATACGTCCCTCAGTCTTCGGAATGCTGTAATAAGTAATTAGTCAACTCCTTGCAGAAATCCTTTTGTGCACTTTCTATTAATTTTAGAACGAGGTTTTGAAAGTAATCTCGTAGGAAAATAATAGTGGAGAAAAAGGTGTGAAAAATGGAAAAAAACCTCATTTGAGTAAATTAAGAGATCTGATATTGTATACATAACGTTATGAACTATTTTCTTGGGAACAAGCAAAAGCAAACAAGAACTTGATTTGTGATTCTTCCTGTGAAATGTTGCCATTTGCTTCATCTGCTCACACGCTGTTTCTGGGTAGCAAATTAAAAGAGCATCAGCTAGCACTGTAACACAGAGTAGTAGAACTCGTCCAGCTATTCATTGACCCCAGAGTGTATTTCCAGATTTTGAGGATTAATAATGTTCAGTGAGTCTTGAATCAAGCCCAAAAGACATAAAACTTAAAAGATAGTCCACAAAGCTGAACCCCCAAATCTAACACGTGCCTCGGGATGTACTGTGGGAAAGGCATCACACAACTTGAAGGCAGAGCTTAAGAGATAACAAAGTGGTTCTTTTCATTCCAGTAACAGCAGCAAAATGATCACTTCTCATAAAGACTACTGCACTCTTATGTTTGTCTAAAACACCGGTAGGAAAGCTGTTGAACTATTCCACATATTATTTTATGTTGGATTATTTTGCTTTCTTTTGCTCCATCTGTATGTTCACCCCTCATTTGTTTTTCCATGCTCCTGCTAGACTTTAAAATCACATTTTAAAGACAGCAGGGGCCAATTTGTTGTTGGTTTTGGACCGTGCATAGCACACATCATTCTGGGTCTCAGCTGTTTTGGAACGCAAATAACAAATTAAAATGATGCCAGACAAAACCTGTTTTTTAAGCTTTTGAGCAAGTAAAGCTCTCTTTTCAGTGAAAGATTTTACAGCTCTCTAGCAGCAGAAGTGGGAGCTGTAGTATACCTTATAGTGCTTTCAGCAAGACATTTTGATTGCTTTTGGACACACTGATAAAAAAGGTCTAGTAAGCGCCCACAATACCACAGGACTAAATTACTGCAGAAGTAATAATTACTATTTAATAAATTCTATTACTTCAGAAGTAGCCAGAGTCGGGGTGCAGGTGGTTTAAAGCACCTCAGAATTATTGGTTCTTAAAATTACAGCTCAATTTGGAACTGTTCTTAAAAAAAACAGCAAATCCAGAGAGCTCAGCTTCCCAGCACAAGTACCTCTCCTCCCTTGGGTCACACCACTTGTAGGCAGCTTGGTGAGCACCTTTTCTTCACCCTCTCAAGCTCCAACCCAGAAGTTCCTTTCCTTCATCTTCAGCTACCCCTCCAGGCCCACGCCACCTCGCGTTAGACTAGCAGCACACCCTTAGAAGTGGCACAACAAACCTGAAGGTTGCAATGCGTGTTAGGTAAGGAAAGTGAGTGAAAATTAGAGCTAATTAGTAGAAAGTTTTGACAGCAGTCTGGCAAGCAACATGCAGGGCAAGGTAAGAATTAGCAGCCTCTTTATTATCAGTTTATTACATAATGTATTACATATGTATTCTATTATTACATATTACATATGTATGTATATTATGTATTACAGTATGTATTACATAATATATTTTCTTGAAAGGCAGCCTACAGCTCCTATACACAATGTTAAAATCACAGGCCATTCACTCAGTTGATATAAAATGGTGCAACAACTATTAAAGCCAACGAAGGTGCCCAGATTAGTGAGAGCTGAAGGTAGTGGACTACTTGCACAGCTACCACAAGAATCTTTCAGTGTGAAAATAAGGAATTTTTTCATCAGGAGTTAGTATAATGTCTTTTTCACCGTACTGCTATGCTATGGTCACTGTGATATTATGCACTGTCCAAGAATGCTATTTATGGTCATCACTGTAGGTCCTTGTAGTTCTCTGTGAAGGTCATTTTTTAGTGGTCTTACAGGCAGGCTCATTAAAAATAAAGTTTATGAGCCGAGAGACAGTGAAATGAAGCAGCTGTTAAAGTAATACTTCAGTTGTCAGCCCAACCTCCAGCTGCCTGCACTATATGGCTGCATATTTGAAAAATTACTGAAATGTTTAACTGGACTTTGACTCAGGGTCCAACTTCCTTTGTCCCTCGATTTATCAGAAAGTATGATATAATAAAAATGCGTCTTTACAAAGTCAGAGCTCCTAGGCCTTTGGCATTGGACTACAAATTTATTACTGCATAATAGTTACTGCAAATTTAACAGCTGGGCATGGTTTAAAAGGACAGAAAACAATGAACCCTCAAGAAACCTATAAAAGACTGAAAAGAGTCATTAATTTGAAGAGTAACTACACTACGATCCTTTTTTCATTATTTTTTAGGATGATGTCGGACTCATGTCATTAATACATTTTATGGACGCGGGGACTACAAGAGCCCAAATTAGGAAGCCTTTGATAGAAGTGAGGAAAGATAGTTTGAAATAAAAATGTATCCTGAAATTGCTCACAATCTGCAAACCACTTTGCTTAGCATCTCCACAACTCAACACCAATATTTTGTAAAATATTTTTCATAATGCTCTTAAGATGGAGAACAGGAAGGAATATTCATATCACCTACAATAGCCACTTGAATCACACAAATGTGCTAGAAACCTGAAAGATCTTGAGAGTGTTGGTTCTTCTACAAAACAATCCAGAGCACCTGGAATCCTATCTTGAATGCTCTGAATCACATTACCTGAAATTTGTGACTTCTAATCTTACCCCCTCAATAATTATTAATTAATGATTTTGAATTAATCATACTTTTATAGCTACCAACATTGAGATTCAGAAAGGTTGAAACCAAAATTATGAAATCTGTGTGCTTAAAGTTAGGCACATAATTTAAAAAAGCAGAAAATATATTCTTGGCAGCTGAAATATTCCCATAGGTATAATCCTGCACTGAACTGGACTCATGCAGCATGCTGGTGTTTAATCTATAATGTGATGTCATTGTCAGAAAACTCTTCCTTTCAGATGTGACAAAAACTTCAATACAGGCTATTTTTTTCTGATTACTGGCAGACAGCCCTTTAACTACTTCAGTACAGAATCTAGAAGTTTCATTTACTTTCCCTTAATATAATTATTTACAATTTATTTGTTTATTTTCAGATTGTTTCAATGTTCAAGAACATTTTTTCATCCATCTTTTAAAAGAAACAGAGTAGGGTCTAAAGATACAGCTAGGCGTCTTCAGGTATATGTCTGAATATCTATAATCTAATGTCATATAAGGGGGTTTTTCCTTTTCTATGCACTCAACATTTTATGGAGGAGATTGCTACAGCAATACAAAAAAATTTTCCACTTTGTCATTGGTGAAAATAGTTAGTAGTCTCAATCTAGATTGCAGCAATAAATAAATAAATACATTTCTAATAAATAAACAGTTTCTGCAGAGAGGAAGGAAATCATATATTCTCTTTGTTTATGATAGAAGAGGGAAAAATTAATTGGTAGACATTGTTTCAAGGAAGATTAAGGATATATATTAAGGAAAACTTTTCAACTACAAACGAAATGATGTACCTGAAGATACTATGCAATTTTCCATATTGGAAGCCTTAATAACAGTCAAGAAAAATGAAATGCTGGAATAACACAAGTATAGCTGATTCTGATGGGACAGAAGTTTGGGCTGGATAATCTCATTAATTTCCTTTCAGTTCTATAATTCTGTAACAAGTCCCTACAAATATTGTGAAGCCAAAGAAATGCCTCCTATAATTTACCCCACCCAGAAACATCAAAGTTTAAGGAGCGCCCTGAAACTGAATTTTTACCTTCCTGCTTTTATCCACTGTCGTGGTGTGCAATCTGCCGCACCAAGTTCCTGCAGATACTGTGCCTCAGTCTGCTTCTGTCCACTCAGCTGAAATCACTGCAACCCTCTGCTTTAAAGAACTTATTCTAAATTTACGTTGATGAAAAGAAGAATGAGGCCAAGTGCCGGGTCCTGCCCTTGGGTCACACCAACCCCCTGCAGCGCTACAGGCTGGGGGCAGAGTGGCTGGAGCTGCCTGGCAGAAAAGGACCTGGGGGTGTTGGTGGACAGCCGGCTTAACATGAGCCAGCAGTGTGCCCAGGTGGCCAAGAAGGCCAACAGCATCCTGGCCTGTATCAAGAACAGCATGGTGAGTAGGACTCGGGAGGTGATTATCCTGAGTACTCGGCACTGGTGAGGCCCCACCTCAAGGGCTGTGTCCAGTTTTGGGCCCCTTACTACAAAAAGACATTGAGGTGCTGGAGCATGTCCAGAGAAGGGCAACGGAGCTGGTGAGGGGTCTGGAGCACAAGTCTTACGAGGAGAGGCTGAGGGAGCTGGGGGTGTTCAGCCTGGAGAAAAGGAGGCTGAGGGGAGACCTTCTCGCTCTCTACAACTACCTGAAAGGAGGCTGTAGAGAGGCGGGGGTCGGTCTCTTCTCCCAAGTCACAGGCAATGGGATAAGAGGAAATAGCCTCAAGTTGTGCCAGGGGAGGTTCAGATTGGAGATTAGGAAAAATGTTTACACTGAAAGGGTTATTAAGCCTTGGAATGGGCTGCCCAGGGAAGTGGTTGAGGCACCATCCCTGGAGGTTTTCAAAAGGCGGGTTGACATAGTGCTTAGAGACATGATTTAGTGATGTGGGTTTTTTTTTTGTATGGTTTTCTTTTGTGTTTTTGTTTTGTTTTTTTTTTTAATCAGAATTAGGTTGACGATTGAACTAGATGGTCTTAAAGGTCCCTTCCAACCTAGACGATTCTATGAGGATTATTTCACTACATACAAACATCCATCCCACTATCATACACTTCTAAATTTTCTTAGGCAAAATACTCCTCAAACAGGTGATTTGTTTTTAGAGGCAAGGAGCCAGCTTAATCCCACAGTCCTGTGCTGTTGTGGACGTTAATCTCAGGCAATCTGAATCTCTGTACAAACGCAGAGAGATTGTACGTGCTCTTCTATGTGTGATGAGGTGTATTGGAGAATCTTTGAAAAAAATCATCTAGCATCTGTGGAAGTCTGTTTTTAGAAGAAGAATGTGAACAGTTCAGAGGCATGTTTGGTTCTTCCTGTACCCTCTTTCTCTCTTTCACAAGAAGACTCCTATTATTTTGCTCAGGAGATTTTTTCTTTTTTTTTGCTACTTTACCCATTCCATAATTCTATTTTTTTAATCATCATCAATATTGTCACATATTCTAGTCCTTGAGATATAACCACCAAATAGGTGACAGAGAAAGCAATTATGAAGTTTCAGTATTTTGATTTCTGCATGGATTCAACAAAATATCTTAATAGATATTTTCAATAGATACAACTGCTCTTCTGTAGAGCAACATATGGCTCTAGGGATGAGAAATGAATATTCATTAAACAGATCACTTCTTTTGGGGTTGTTTTTTTTTTTTCTCCTTATACTTATCACTGTCTTTGTTGACCAGGATTTCTATTATTCTTTTATAAAGTACTGCTATTAAATGCTCCAATTATCTGTGATTAAATCCTGCTCACGTTGCATGCTGTGTGAGAGATCTTGTTGTTGTTATTGTTGTTTCCTTTTTTAACCAGAGGGCACGTCTTCAGGATTAGCGTTATGTATGTGTATTGCAACGTGACAAGAGCAAGAGTTGAGCGAAAAAAAGAGAATGAGGACTCTGAGAGGGTTATTTTCATTCTATGACAGACATAACATGGCTTGAGGTAAAGTTCCCTGGCTCTCCATACTGACTGAATGGCTGAGCCTGGGGGTCACAAGGGGACATAATATAAATCAGTTGTCTTTCTTTTTTTATAGTACATTGCCATCCTGCTAAGTATGTGTCCCTAAAACATAAAGCTCTGATTAAGGGCTTCAATCTATATATTTCTTTGATCCAACCAATTTCTGTACTTCTTTGATTTTATGTTTCTATACAGTCATTCCAATGACACTGCTGTTTGCAGGACAAACCAGAATGGTTTCTTCAAGGAAATTAACATTACTGGGGAGCCCGAATTTCTGCATGGGAGTACTGCATTAAGAAATAGGCAAGAGAAAAATCCTTTGTGCCTCACATACTTAGGAAGTCTGAGCTTAAAAATGGTGGAGGAATACAAGAAATGAAGTAGTGGACAAAAAAAAAGCAGGGGAAGGACTGTAAAGGTAAGATGCTGTGAGCACTGCTTTGCAGCTAGCTGCCTAGCCAGATCCTGCAGTCATTCTGCAGCTGGGTGAGAGGGAAGGTTCCCGAAGTTCTCGTAGATTTTAAGTAAAAATGACATTAATTCTTTCTTTATTGAGTTCCTAAATGGCCTTCACCTCTTGTTTTCTCTCTGCCCATACCCTAGTGGAGTTCACCTGTTGGCTGCAGTGTTGGTTGATTTGGAATATCAGTGTGATTGGGGAAAACTCAGCTGCTGATGGCTGCCACAGACACAGCAGCAGCAGAAACCACAGGAGCACATTTCATTTAACATACGGATTACTCTTTGGTAAAGCAAACATGGAAAGACGATTATGGATGCTAAGATGATAGTGGGATTTTTCTTTGAATTTAACAAGTGGGATGGGTTGGCTATTAAAAAGCAGATATTCAAAAGCAGAACGAAAGACAAGCAACTTATGCGGTTGAATTAAGTTGTCATGTGCTTATGCAGAATAGTGGGCAAATGTTTTCTGCCACTGTACAGCATCTCTAAGATTGGAGTGCATGTGTATGTTGGCAAGAGCAACTATAATTTCATGAGTGGAGAAGGTGCCACAGTAGCTTTAAACACATTTCATTCTCCTGACCCTAAGCTGCTCATTTCTGGTGCCTACTGTAATACAGACAGTTACAAAAGAAGCAGCCATACATTTGGGGTGGAGCAGTTGTTTTCTAGCCTACATATTTCATATGAGTGGCTGAAGTATTGCATTATTTCCTCTCTTTGATGAAGTGCATATTTATTTACAGAGAGTGAAGCAGATCACAGAATCACAGAATGATATAGGGTTGGAAGGGACCTCTGGAGATCACCTAGTCTAATCCCCATGCCAAAGCAGGTCCACCCAGAGCAGGTTGCACAGGAACGTGTCCAGGCGGGTTTTGAATGTCTCCAGAGAAGGAGACTCCACCACCTCTCTGGGCAGACTCTTCCAGGGCTCTGACACCCTCAAAGTAAAGAAGTTCCTCCTCATGTTTAGGTGGAACTTCTTATGTTCAAGTTTGTGCCCAATTCCTCTTGTCCTGTCACTGGGCACCACTGAAAAAAGACTGTCCCCATCCTCTTGACACCCTTCCTTTAAGTATTCATAGGCTTTGATCAGATCCCCCCTCAGTCTTCTCTTCTCCAGACTAAAAAGACCCAAGTCCCTCAGCCTCTCCTCATCAGAGAGATGTTCCAGTCCCCTCATCATCTTTGTAGCCCTCTGCTGTACCCTCTCCAGCAGTTCCCTGTCCTTCTGGAACTGGGGAGCCCAGAACTGGACACAGTGCTCCAGATGGGGCCTCACCAGGGCAGAGCAGAGGGGCAGGATGACCTCCCTTGATCTGCTGGTCACACTCTTCCTGATGCCCCCCAGGATGCCATTGGCCTTCTTGGCCACAAGGGCACATTGCTGGCTCATGGGCATCCTGTTGTTCACCAGGACTCCTAGGTCTTTCTCCTCAGAGCTGCTCTCCAGCAGGTCAGCCCCCAACCTGTCCTGGTGCAGGTGGTTATTCCTCCCCAGGTGCAGCACCCTGCACTTGCCCTTGTTGAAGTTCATCAGGTTCCTCTCTGCCCAGCTCTTCAGCCTGTCCAGATCTGTTAGGAGACTTAGAGTGCCCTACTAACTTTATAACATGGTGTTGAAAGCACTCAAAAAACCAACATTTCAGTCTGTGCAATGGATTTTGCAGGGCAGAGAAGGCAGAGTTTTCTAATAAGCAAATGAGTGCCACCACCATCAAGCAAACAGCAATACTGAAGTAATGAGCTTTTTTTCTGAAGTAATAATCATCTCCCATGCAGGATAGGAACTGTTAGTGATGCAGGTGGAAACTTTGCCTGACAATCTCTTGATCAGTTGCTTTCTGATGAGTAATAACAGTTTGCCATCCTCCTGTCAAGATTTGGAGGTGACAAAACAGAGCTGATTCCTGCAGATTCTGGGCCTACGAGGGAGGAAAGGCAAGGCAAGGCAAGCAGATCATTTACTGATATAACCCCCATTGGCTGTCAAAGGCTGCAAAACTGAAGATGAAGAGCTGGTGTATACCAACATAAAGATAGAATGAGGAAAAAGAAAAATGTTGTTATTGAGGCCTGTACATTCAAATCTACAAAACTAAGCCAGGCTGCTTTGCTCTGCAGCTATATAAAAAGAAATGAAGCACTAAACTAGCAAAAAAGGAGCAGTAAAATTTTTAGGAGGAAGCCTTTCATTCCCCAGAGTACAGCAGCCATTTCACTGAGGAGGACATGAACAGGCTGATATGCTGCCCTTGTAATATAATGTGGAAAAACAAAATCATCTCTAATGAGCTGCAGCTGAACAAATCATTATTCACCTCAGAGTTCTTTTTATCAAATTATATTTTAGCCAAGCACTTGCAAAATTGTGAATAACGCTGCTGTGGAAAAAGGGGAAACAAAATTATGGTATGAACTAGAAGCAGCAGAAATGCATTTTCATGGCTATATTATCAGTTTAATACGAAAAGATTCACCTGCTCTTTCCCATGCTCTTTCATAAGTGCTAATATCTTGACACCAGTGTGATATTTCATATGCAGATTTTTCCTTCCTAACACTGAAGAGTTAAGAGTTTTTTCATTTTTCCAACTTCCTCTTTCTAATAGAAAAGCAGCCCAGTTTGCACGAATGCGTGTTTGATTTGGGTGTTATATCACTCAAATTGGCATAAATTAGTTCCTTACTTTTATTGAAGCAACTAAATGAAGAATTTAATCATCCAGGTGCTACGTAGGTTTAGAAAATAAGCTGCATTAGTAGAGATTTTCTGATAATATTGGAGATGACCTTCAGAAACAAAGTCTCTTGATGACAGGTTTTAGTCTTGCTCATTATTTATGAGCATAGTACAAATCTCTTCTAAACTAGAGTGTCCAAAAGCCATTTAGAGGAAGTCTCACTTTAGGCAAAAGGGCTAAAGTGACCTCACTAGTGTGTGGTGAGTTAGTGATATATTACCTATTTTTTTTTTCAGATCCCTCACAAAATTGTCTTTTTTTCTGATTCAATAAATCCTGTCACTCAGAATGCATGCATAATAGAGTAGAAAATAGAAATAGCCCTATATATTCAAGTGTTTTCTACATGTACACGAAATCAGGTTCTAATATTCCATGGTAAGATCTTATTCATTAATGATTTTCGTTACAAAGGGTCATAGGTTTCAGATATTCATTTCATAAAGATCTCATAAGATACAAAACTCGTTGCTCTTCCATACCAAGCTATTTTAATGTCATTTTCACTTTCTCCATTGGCTCTGATTCAAGTCTTTTGCTTCTTGGGTTGGTTTTTTTTTTGGTGGTTTTTTTTTTTTTTTTTTTTTTTTTTTTTTTGTATATTTTGGGGAGTTGGGTGAGGGGTTGGATGAGTAGTTTCTTTGTTCTGGTTTGGGTTTTTTGTTTGGTTTTGTTTGTTTTCTTTTTTTTTTTCTAATTTAGGTGGCTGTCATCCATGGAATGGATTGAGAATAGATGAAGAAGTCTTTAGCTATGCCTCTCAGAAGCAGTTGTTCATACAAAGGATGATGTAGGATATTCCTAATGCTGGGTCTTGCTTCTTAATCTTCTTGTTTGCAGAATTTCAAATTTGATAGCCTTCAGGGGAGAATGAAAATGAAAATAACTCTTATTTGAAGCATTTCAGTGACTATTCTTTTCTCAGACAACATCTGAGGTAGGCTTGTGGGCTTTTAATCGCTGATTCTATTCTTGGTCCTGCAGTCACTCGCATCCAGTACAAATAGTTGAATTTCTTATTCTCAGGAAAGATTGTACCTTGTTTATCCAAATGAGTGAAGTAAAAGAAAAAAAATTTTTAAAAAATCAAAGCATCAAAGCAGAGCATGAAATTTCTCTGCAGATCCAAACCACTTGAGTGCGCTGGTTGAAACTTGCAAGAATAGGAGAAGTAAAAATTGGAAAAAAAAAGTCTTTGAGAATGCATTCTCTGTTGCATTACCTTTTACAGTGAAGAGTAGATGTCTTCCTATTAGGGATATTCCAGTTCAAGAGAGGTCATGCAGGAAGTCACAATAATTAATCATGACATTCCCTTTCTAGACTTAATGTCTAGAAAGCAATAAAGACCAAACCAGCAGTTAGATATCACCTTATATACTAAACAATTTTTTCATCAAGAAAAATTAATATCTTACTAACATAGATTTGAAATCCTAGAAATTAAATACATGCAAAGGACTAAATTTGAAGTTTGGTCTGTCTCAAAGTATCAATTACACAGCCCAGTTGGCTTGATTTTGGCAGCCAAAATACACACATGCAGTATGTCTTTTGCTTTAATTTCTTTGTGCCACAAGATTCAGTTTTCAATCTCTCATGGTGATGCTAAACCTGACTTTACAGTATATTCAGACAGTGGAGTTGTGTAATGTCCAATCTACTTACAAAATTCCATGTATGCAGAATAATACTTTAGAATATTTTGGAGATATCTTTCTTTTGTGAAAAAATATCTTGGAAAATACTACTCCAAATTAACCAAGTACTGGCTCAAGTAAACAATTTTAGGTAAAATAATTAGGCAGACCATCTTCTGCTTCCAGATCAAGAGAAGATAGTAAGCAATAAGGAGAATACTTTACAATATTATACAGTGTAAGCTTGGGTGATCAGATCGTCCTCTAATCTGCCTTTCTATAAATAGCAGTACATTAAGATATCAACAGATACTCTTTGAAGAGATTACAATATGATAGTTAGACCAAATGAGTTCAGTTTTCAGAAAATGAAACTACCAGCCAAAGCTATAAAGAGAGAACAGATTTTAACAAGGTCCATAATATTTGCTATGGCACTAATTGATTTGTTAAAATGGTCTGAAAACCCAAACGACGTCTATCCCACAGAGGGGAAAACACCTCCAAATTCTGAGAATATAATCTGGAACTAGAGAAAGAGGGAAATTCCTCCCTATTAACTGAAATCTGGTGACCAGTATGTGACCAAGAACTATCCCGAAGGAAATGAAGAAAGGATATCCCCTGCAATCCTAGATCTTATTCATCCTTATGAGTACTTCATCTCCATCCACAATAAAACAGATACTTGGCAGACTTTCTTTGCTGTAATCTCCTCTTTCTCAAGAACACATTTAACAAATTGTGCATCCTTGGGCAAAATATTCCTTTTCAGCTGCAAAGATATCTGGTAACAGTCCTGAAACACCGTGCTTGACTAAGAGCATTTTCTTAATGCAAAGCTGCAGGTACTGCAAACACACTAGGGCAATACAAGAAATCCAGAACAAAATCTGATATATAATCATCTATGATGTTTCTTTTTCTGTTCATCAAGTTATTGTTTGATCCCTGAGTTCATGAATCCAAAAGGCAAAGCATACCTATTTATCACTTTGCATTTTCCATTTACAGTGCTTTAGTAAGAATAATCCTAATTAGGTTCTCTATTTATTATTATTAGAGCTAACCAAATAATTTCCCAAGGGTTTACTTCATGGATTTTAGCATTTTTGTCCCTTAATTTGTTCAGTGAAAATTTTTTCATGTTAGTCAACCAGCTGTATAAGCTGGTGAAACAGTATTTGTTGAATTCATTTGATGACTGATTTGTACCAAATATTGGATAAATTATTCATGACTAATTGGTTCTATTATTCAAAGAGATCTAATTATCAACCCTAGGTTTAAAAGGGACCTGTATTCCATAGTGCAAAGGTAAAATAAACTTATGAAAGTACAGGCTGTACAACAGTGGCATAGTTGAAGTGCATCATCCTCTTAACTGCTTTTACTCGAGCTCCTACACATGAATTGTGTAGGGCACTGTGCCCTCGAAAGATGCAAGCTGATTGCCAATCTCCACGCCACAAGTCAAACTATTCCCCTTAACTGTTTCATCATGTTCCAGTGTATAGTCTCTTCAGAGGCCCTGTAGTTATTATATTTTTACCATGCCAGAGATTTTCTGTGCTGTGCTGGAGAGGTATGAACATTAAGAAGGAACAGTGGCTAGGCTCTAATTCAGAAGACCAGAGATGAATTTCCTGCTTAATTCCTTTCCCTCAGTTCCACATCAATGAAAAATGGAGATGAAGTGGACCCTGATCTCAAGCATATGTTGGGGAGATATATTAATTAAAGATTGTGAACTACTCTGAAACTGTTGTAATAGAATATTAAGTACAATATTTTGATATATGTATCAAAAAGTGGTCCACATATCTAGACAACTCCATTTAACCACTGGAAAACCCCGCTCTCTTCTGAGGTGCCAGTGCCCTGCCTTTCTACATAGAGGAGATGCTCCGGTTCCTTAATCATCTTAGTGGCCCTTTGCTGGGCTTGTTCTAGTAGCACCATATCCCTCTTATACTAGAGATCCCAGAATTCGACACAGTACTCCAGTATGGCCTCACTGATGGACACATGTAGTCATGAACTTCTCTACTCCCAGTCCAAGCTACCCAAATGCAAGGTATTTTTACTATATAAATGGTAAACACAGGGAAATAAAATAGCCATGGGAATATTGTTTAGCCCTGAGGCCAGTTAGCACAGACAGCTTGTATCCCTCAAGCTAAACTCTCTTTCCCGCCCCTGTCCCAGAAAATGATGGTTTTATTGCCTGCTGTGAATTTTCTCTCTGCCATGCTATCCTCTGAAGGGTGTGAGACATCATTTGGGAGAGTGCTCAATAGCATGGTCTTAAATCATGTCATGGAGTTTGCTAACAGATAAACAGTTAGACAGTATAGAAGACTGGAAGGACAGTGTTTAAACTTGGGAAGCCACCCTGTTTAGTTTATTTACTAGTATAACTATAAGCTTCCAGTCCAGAATTTGTGTAGCCAGGTCAGCAGGGTCTGTGGCCAAGGCAGTATTCTCTGGCTCTTGGCATATGAAATGCTCTTCTCTAGAGAGCATTTGCTTGGAGACAGCACCATGTGAATTTGACTACATGCTTTCTGGGCTGGTTTTGAATCATACGTGGCTTGTTTGGAGGGCAAAGAGACAAGGACCTGTCTGTATTCCTCTAGGTGGGCATGCTTTAATGTAGTAAGTATTGTATGTATATCAACTGCTTTACATCAACTTCAGAAATATCACTTTTGAAGACTATACACCTACTCTTGTTTTCAGGATTTCAGGTAAGAAATGGAAGCTCAGACTCTGATTTTGTGGGAACATTCACACAACTGAGCAACACCCCTCACTACTCCTGGTCTGAGTTGGTAAAATAACATTATTGGCAACTTAAGCACACTGAGGCATCTCATAAATGCTTTCATAAGCACACATATTTATTATAGCAACACCGTCTGTCAGCAGCTTCCTTATAAAGCCCTATTTTCAGAGATTTATAGAGCTGACAGATGTATCGTGGGGGGACAAGCCTAGATTTGCAGGGCGATGACCTTATAGGTCTTTACCTCTATTTTCTATGATTCTTTAATATGCTGTGTTGTTCACTTTGAGATGCAGTCAGATGTAAGACAAGCTCATTTTCTCTGTGAACAGCTCCCAAGTGTAGAAGAAATCCACTTTTCTCTGTTAATTTGTATGCATATAAGCTAGCCTGAAATTTTGTGCAGCAGTAAGATGATGTTTAAATGCATGTGTAATTTTAAAGACGCTTTAGGTATTTTTAAATGTTCTTTGGCAAAAGAAAATTTTACAGTGTGGTCTAATCATATTTAATATTTTAAAAAAGGAAATGTAGAAGAATAGATAAATCTGATCAGGGATAGAAATGCCTTACTTTGTTCAACTCCTTTGTGCCAGACAGACTTGCAGCTCTTCAAAAAATACTAGTACCTCACCAAAACTTAGCCAGGTAAGTCAAGCCAGTGAATAACATGAAAGAGCATTTACCACCATTTGAGTTTCTTATGCATGGCTTCTAGCAATAGCATAAAAAGAAAAGGCTGAATATCACTACAGAATCAGTGCCACGAGGAGCGTTCATCAGAGGAATAAAACTCTAGAGGAATGGTCTTCTGTTCAGGCAAGTCAAGAAGAATAAATCCTTTAAAATATTTCAAAATCATTTAAATATTTCAGAAGACTGTAATATTTAAATGCAAAAATAGCAAGTAAAAGAGAAGTAATTTGCTTTACTTTGAAATATCTCAATGCTTTCACTCACAAAACAAGAATTTTTTGTTCTGCAATATTACATTATTAGTATTCAAAACCAAAATACAGTTTCTAAGCAAATTAAATACAAATGTATAGCTGTCCACACCCATAAAGCACATTTAGACATACTATATGCAGCTGTTGCAAAACCATAAAATATCTAAAATATAAAATGCAAAAACAGTTACAGTCAACTTAAGTTGGTTTCTTCCAACATGAACACTAAAGGGATAGAGCAACATGTAGACAGCTACATAAAATAGGGAAGTTTCTCTGTAGCGGGGAAAATTGCTTTGACAATTTACTCCGTATTATTTTAAGAATAATGCTTTCTTTGGCTTACCCTGAAACTGAATCCCAGGCCTCAATTAAGTTGGAATCTAATGAAACAGAAAAGCAGCTCAAAGGAATTAATCAAAATCTCTTCTAAGTGGGAAGCCAGATTGGAGGAATGTCAGGCAGGCTACCACTTTTCAAGCTACCAAAGATTTTTAAACATGCTACGGAAGTGTTGCACTTGGTTGGGAAGTTATGAAGCACACAGCTGTATTAATGCCCCTCTGCTGAATCATTAATGGAACAGTGGCCTTTGGAAAAGGTGGCAGACTAAGAACAACGTCCCCCTCCTTCTTCACTGACCTTGCTGTCTGCAGAGTTGTTTTGCATATTCTCGCTCCTCTCTCTGGCTGCAGTTGCTGTTGCGCAGTTTTTTCCCCCCTTCTTAAATATGTTACCACCGAGGTGCTACCACTGTTGCTGATGGGCTTGGCCTTGGCCAGCTGCAGGTCCGCCTTGGAGACGGCTGGCATTGGCTCTATTGGATATGGGGGAAGCTTCTGGCACCTTCTCACAGAAGCCACCTCTGTAGCCCCCCCACTACTGAAACCTTGCCACGCAAATCTAATACATGCTGGCAAAAACCATTGTAATGAGAATCTGCAGAGGAGCTCTTCCCATGATAGTATTAACCTGGCTGAATGTTTTGGCTGGGGAAATAGAATGCATCAATATACCTAGCATGTAGCATGGTAGTGTATTGATAATGCAATATGTACAACATATTACATCTATCCGTATAAACATTTAGGCAGTAGATAAATGTATAATGCATATGCTTTGCAAAGAAACATTTTGTTAAGCATACTAAAAAAACCCACCCCATAATATTTCTTCATCTAGAGTTATTGTACTTTTTCCAAGACACTGCAATAGCTTCACCCTATAGTAATTTCCTATTGTTACATTTGAAGCTAAAGTTCTGAATTTGATAGCAAAAAGAAATACTGTTTCTGACTTCCTAGTGTGCAAATAAAGAGTTCAAGTTATTATAAAATTACTCAGCAAGTCACTCCTTCAGTAAACCTCATTTATTCACATCTCATTTTCTAATAAACCAAAATATGTGTGTTACCTGTGACCCCTATAAAAATTTCACACAGTGGACATGAAAGAGGGAATCTGATTCATTTTTCCATTTCTACAGTAAGACAAAGCTGCTTTCACTCAAACACCACCAATATAAAAGATCAGAATAATATATGTGAATATAAATTATGCTTTCTTAGGTCTATTTTCCTCATAGCATTTCTTATCAGAACTCTGACTTGAGAATAAATAAGAACGTTTTTTTTCACAGCAGTGATTAGTAATGAATAAACAGAGCAAGTACTAAAGCTGGCTTTGCACCTACTGAATGCTGCAAGTGTCTGTACTCATTTGATATGCATCTAGCGAAGCTTGGATGTTCCCAGAAGGCTACTCCATGAACACTGAGAGAGCAGCGTCTGCTAGTGGTGCCTGTAAGTCACAAAGACAAAATATTTATGTAAGTGAGAGCAACTGGAAAGAATTAACCTTATTTAAACTACATTCCATGCTATTGCAAAACCACACAGAAAACAATTTCATGCAACGATCATCAGTATATAGAGAGTAGTATAAGATTCTGAAACACATTTCAGTGTTCACTTGGTGGGTTTTTAGCAGTATTTTCTTGATGAAAAAGATTTTTATGTTTTGCTTAATTTTTATCACTTTGCCTGATAGGTCCTGTCAAATTGATTTCTTCTCAGCTTTTTCTTTCTGGCTATAATGCATATATGTTTGTGTATATATATATATTTATTCACCACAGACCCATGCATATGTGTAAGCTATAAGAGACACAGTATATTTTTATATATATATACTATATGTATATATATGCATAAGTAAATATGTGGGGTTTATATAGATATAGGCACATATATGCATATATACATATGTATACGAGTCTAGTAATGATTACGTCTAGAACACAATGCAAAAATTTTTCCCCTTTTTATCACCATATAATGTCAAAGTAATACTGTACCTGTGGCATTGAGAGGGCATCGATTGAATGCCATGTCCCCAGCTGCAGTCCTTTTCCACACCATTGACATCAAATAGTCTTCAGGACATATTTCATAAGGTGCTACCATTTAGAAATGATAATATAAATAGAAATATTAATGTAAAACAGATATTTTCTATCAGAAAAGTGAGTCTTCAATCTTGTCCTAGTTTTTCCTGATATGTGTATGTTAACATCATTTGGTTTAATTTAAAGAGTGAAGTACACAAATGCAAAAATTCAAACCCTGTAATTATTGTGTATCTGTCTTTGTGATGGTATTTATTTCATATAGTCTGTGTCTTTCTTCTCTTCAGCAAATGCTCTTTAGTTTGTAGCTGCAATATTAATAGGTTTGAATCTTTTCTTGTTGCTCTGTTTTTGATCAATAACACTAAGCGTCAGAAGATGACGATATTTGAAATGTTATAAGCTATGATGCTTATCTTACACTAAAATTTTTAAAGATTTTTCTAAACCTTAAACTGTACGTGAAAGAATGAGTTCTGAATCCACAACTGAAACATTAAATGTGCTAAAGGTATCAAATGAGAGCTGTATATTCTAAAAACCAAAGAGGAGGCTATTTCTTTGAAATGTGTTTCAGTATAAGTTGGGAATTAAGCAAGTATAGTCAATACTGTGGCACTGAGTGGCTATAAGAAAAACCGGCCTTTTTACTGGTTATTGCAATACCATTTAAAGAGGAAAAATACTTTCACAGTTCTGTAGTAACAACTGCATGGAGAAAAAGAAGCTTCTGCAAATGCTTCTTGTTTTATTTTCACATGGTCATGACTTAGAGATTCCTTTCACTCTTTGTATTTTTTACTGTAGATTCCCAGTTTATGATTTTTGAGAAAATTAGATTAACATAGCAAACATCTGGCTGAAGTCATCTTACAACTTAGAGCATTGGCAAATGCTAGTTACTGAAATCTAATTCATTCCAAGTTCAGCAGAGAAAAACTATGAGTTGTTTAAAAGTTACATGTATTTCAGGAAAATTGTAACCCCACTGTATTACAGCAAAGCGGTTACAAAACAAGAAAAACAAAAAGAGAAAGGAAATTCTACCACTATAGCAGATGGGGTGAAAAGGCAGAGAGCGATTCAGTGATTCACCCGTGGTTGCATGGGAAATCTCTAGCAGAGGCAGGAACAGACTACAGATTTTGCCCAACCCATTGCCTAACCCTTAAAACTGTCCATCTTCCTTCTTTTGTAATTCTGCTAAGGGAAGACTGAGGTGAGTAAAGGAACTGAGCAGACTTTTGCACAAAGCTGTACACTCTCTTTGTGGAGGACAAAGAATACCTTGCAGGTGGCTCAGTAATACTAATATGAATCACGGTTGGGCAGAGAAATTGCTTGCTAAATTTGCCTTGCCAACAGCATTCTTGAATTGCAAATCAAGACAGTTGGTGGTGCTAAAAAAGCAAGAGATCCACTAATGGCAAAACCCAAAGCAAGTTAGTTATATTCATAGTGTAGAATGCTAACACTGCTTCAGACGTGCCCCAAAAGCGGGTGCATCAGGCCAGTGCTGCAGTGGGAAAAGCCAGATTTTGTTAAACATAACCCATCTGGTGACATAAGCAAATGCAATTACCATCCTATTATGACCTTATAAACAAAAGAAATGTTCTGATTTTGGGAGCATAAATTAACAAAATACAGAGGTAATATAATAAATTACATAAATTTGCTGGAGCTTAGAGCTCTCTGAGAAGTGTATTTGTTGTGCAGCTGTGGCCATTTCAAATGTGGTATGTTCACTAATCAACACTTTAGATGCTGATTCTCAGAACTAAAACAGTGGCTTCCCTCTGAATATTGAACGTTAAATGTGGGGTTTTTTTCTGAAAAGAAATACATACATGCATATAAATGTGTACTTTATACACCATATTTTCTCTTTTGTGTTGTCACAGGTAATGTCAGAGATTTCCTATCTATTCGGAAGGGTACTACTTGTGTGCTTTTGCGCCACGCTTTTCAGAACTCAAAATTACATTTTAATTTTAGCCTAGTGACAGAGATAATGTCTGCACATGTGTGTTGTGTTCAAAGTAAAAGGCCTGAGACCCAGAGTTATCAGGAAAGAGGTGCAGGAGCAAGCCAGAGTTTGGGAGAAGTATCACTTAACCCAGGCAAACAAGTTTTCCTGGTCCCTGGCTGACTCTGGGCAGTGCATCTACGTGCCTCTCAGTGCATTGTACAAATACCTTGGATCAAGGAATGCTGCTCATAAAAAACAAACCAGTTCTTCCCAAAGCTGAAGCATATCTGGCAGAGCTTGCTGATCAGGCATCCACCCACATTAAAGCATCTGTGAGGCTCCAGCCCACGTTGCCCGTTGAGACATTACAGTCACGCTGGAGTGGTATTATACCAGAATTAAAAAGCCTTGCTGGCCCTGCTGGCTCTGCTCAGGACCAGTTCAGGTATTTCTGTAACTATGGCACAATTAATTCATAACACACCCACAGATATATGTGAGTTAGCTGTACAAAATCATAGACAACTGCTAAAATTTAGAAGGAAACAGCATATACTGAGGTAAATTTGCTAAAAACGGCAAATAAAAAGCAGATATCTTTTTCACTGACAACGTGATTCAGCATTATCTTCCCACACAGAGCATGTACTCAAATTTACCATGTTATATTCCTGTCATGACAGGCCTGAATTTATCCCACCTAAGCACAAACACTCAACAAAGTCAGTGGTCCAGAAGCACAGTCTCCCTCCAACGTTGCTGGTGAGAGGACACGCATCTCCAAGAGGCAGTCAGCCCACCTAGGGTCTGAGGAAGCTGTGCATGATGCACAGAGACAGCAAGAGCCATGCACAACCTCACAGAGTTTAGGATCTGCCTGGGCAGCTAACAAATATGGGAAAGGGGAATGGAAGGGTGAAGCAAGTTAGCCAATGGCACACAGTACCTCACAAATGGAGCTAGAACTACAGTTCCTCTCTTGATTCAATGCCACAGGCAAAATTATCTTAAACAAAGGCAGTGGAAAAAAGCTTTTGAACATCTTGTAGAATAGGATTGTAATCAGAGACAAAACAAACCCCAAAAGTTTAATTTTATTGTTTAGTTGTTGACAATTTGAATCTTTACCCTTCACAGAATCACAGAATGATATGGGGTTGGCAGGGACCTCTGGAGATCATCTAGTCCAACCCCCTGCCAAAGCAGGTCCACCCAGAGCAGGTTGCACAGGAACGTGTCCAGGTGGGTTTTGAATGTCTCCAGAGGAGACTCCACCACCTCCCTGGGCAGCCTGTTCCAGTGCTATTCCACCGTTCTCATATTCTCTCTTATGTAGCTAGTATTGTCTTTGAAGAAACATTCTGCCTTCAGTACGAAATTATTAGCTAGTCTTCAGCAGCAGTTGTGCTCTGTTATCTTTTTGTTAACAAACAAGATGGTCTTTCATTGTTTTCAGTATTGTGGAAAAAAAATCCACTGACAATAGGATTAAGAGAAAAATATTGAGGATTTGTTTTGAGTAAAATCTGGGTAAAGCATAAATATTGGCACATGTATAGAATTGTTGGTGACAGTCAACACTAAGGACAAATCATGCCTCACAAATATGGTGGCTTTGTATGATGGCGTTACAGCATTGGTAGATAAGGGAAGAGCAACTGACATATCTTCCTGGACTTGTGCAAAACATTTGGCA
Organism: Numenius arquata; assembly: GCF_964106895.1. Taxonomy (NCBI): domain Eukaryota; kingdom Metazoa; phylum Chordata; class Aves; order Charadriiformes; family Scolopacidae; genus Numenius; species Numenius arquata. Next base: position 31,285,351 of record NC_133584.1, read on the forward strand.
CTGTTCTGCACAACATCCTTGTCTCTAAATTGGAGAGACATGGATCTGACTGATGGACCACTCAGTGGATAAGGAATTGGCTGGATGGCCAGACTCAAACAGCTGCAGTCAACAGCTTGATGTCCAAGTGGGGGCCAGTGATGAGTGGTGCTCCTCAGGGGTCGGCACTGGGACCAGTGCTGTTTAGCATCTTTGTCAGTGACCTGGGCAGCGGGATTGAGTGCACCCTCAGCAAGTTTGCTGATGACACCAAGCTGTGTGCTGTGGTCGACACGCTGGAGGGAAGGGATGCCATCCAGAGGGACCTGGACAGGCTTGAGAGGTGGGCCTGTGCAAACTTCATCAAGTTCAACAAGGACAAGTGCAAGGTCCTGTACGTGGGTCAGGGCAATCCCAAGCAGAGATACAGACTGGGCAGAGCATGGATTGAGGGCAGCTCTGAGGAGGAGGACCTGGGGGGGTCTTGGTTGATGAAAAATTCAACATGAGCTGTCAATGTGCATTTGCAGCCCAGAAAGCCAATTGTATCCTGGGCTGCAGCAAAGGAAGTGTGGCCAGCAGGTCGAGGGAGGTGATTCTGCCCCTCTACTCTGCCCTTGTGAGAGCCCACCTGAGTACTGCATCCAGCTCTTGAGCCCTCAACATAAGGAAGACATTGACATGGTGGATTGACTCCAGAGGAGGGCCACAAAGATGATCAGAGAGCTGAAACATTTTTCTCCTGTGAGGACAGGCTGAGAGAGTTGGGGTTGTTCAGCCTGGAGAAGAAAGGCTCCGGGAAGACCTCATAGGGGCTTTCCTGTACCTACAGGCGCCTACAGGAGAGATGGGGAGGAAGTCTTTGTCAGGGAGTGGAGCAATAGGACAAGGGGTAATGGTTTTAAACTGAAAGAGGGGAGACTAGATGACATATTAGGAAGAAATTCTTTACTGTGAGGATTGTGAGACACTGGAACAGGTTTCCCAGAGAAGTTGTGGCTGCCCCATCCCTGGAAGTGTTTGAGGTGAGGCTGGATGGGGCTTTGAGCAACTTGGTCCAGTGGAAGGAGTCCCTGCCCATGGCAGGGGGGTTGGAACTAGGTGATCTTTAAGGTCCCTTTCAGCTCTAACCATTCCATGATTCTATTCTATGAATTATTAGAGAATTAATTATTAGAGAATTAAGTATTTCTGGAAAACAATACTATATTATTGGAACCTAAGATATTCTTAAAGATGTTCTTAAAACTGTCATAAGAACATTCTCCTATTTTTATCAAAATAAATTTACAGAAGTCTTCTCTCCTGAATAATACTGTACTTTGTTCTCAGTTCCCACATCTCTTAGTTTTCACTGACACATTTGATGGGACTTACCTTACTTCTCTTACATATTTCTCTAAAAGTTTCTGATCAGCTTGCCATGTAACTAGTTATCAGTCATGGGTTGCAATTTCTTTTGTTACCTAGCTGTCTCCTTTATTCCTATGGGACAGACCTATTGTTCATTCACCCTGCATAAGTTTTCTGCAGTGATTCCTGTGTGACTAGCTGCTTAGCAAACCTAGAAGGTTTTTTCCTTTCTCTGATTTCTTTCCAATTTTCTGAAGTTATCCTTCATAAAATGATGCTTTGAGTGCAGAGTATTAAATCCCTAATACTGCTGACCTACTAGGAGTGAAATCTAACTTTAGGCATTTGGAATAGAAGAAAGAAACAATGACTGAAGACAAAGTCTCTTCAGGTCTTCATTTTTTGTTCCCAGAATATTACACAACGGAAGGAAAAAAACATAGTTTTAAGACTTCTAATTGTGAATAGAAATAAATAACAAAGATACTCAACATTTGTCCAGAAACCAAGCTGTCTGATAAGCCAGCTTTCATATAATAGTTCTAAGCCTGCCTTTTTTAGTTCTACTTAGATTCAGCTTCCAGGAGTACCTGATGTAATTCAGTCTCTGCCCAAACAATCTGAAGAGAATCACTGATCGACTATGAAGAAAATCTTGTATAATATTCACATAATGCAGAACGCAAACTACAAAAATCCCAGTCAAGATTTTCAGTCAGCCAAGTGAACAGTTCTGTTTGTAAAGTATCTTTTTAACAGTGGCCAGCATGATACAAAAAGATTTCATTCTCCTTTTTGCTTCCACAGTTTAAAGTCAGCTATAATTTCTGTAAGTCTACAGGCCTCTGGGTCATACAAATAGGTGCAGATTCATCCACTTTACAAATATGTTACAAAGCTGAGGATCTGGTCTTGCACTAATGGCAAAGCAACACTAATATAAAAAAAAAAAAAAATTATTAATAATTAATGTTTTAGTTTAGCTCATGTTTCTCAATGACTTACACAGAAAAATAAACCACTGAGACAAAAACAGCTTTTCTGAACTATTTTAGGGCTATGGAAGAAAAGCATACAAATTGTGAAATTTACTTATACTTTGAATGATATCTCTGTATCGTATTTTGCAATTTTGCGTGGTGTTTATAAAATGTAAATTTGCATATAATATTATAAAATTTTGTTAGGTTATCCACTGTCTACATTTAAATCTGAGATGTTTTAGTAAATGTCAGTCTAGAAGCAGATAACTTAAATCTGTTATTCATGTATAATCTTCTGCACAACTACGGCTTCTTAAAAGGTGCTTTACGTTATGGTTTCTATAAGCATACTGATCCTAATCTGGAATTAATCAAGTAAATAAATAAATAAATTTATCGACTGGCAAATAAAGCTCTGTGTGCATTTGACTTGTATATATATCTGTAAAATATTTTATTAACAGCAGGTGGCAACCTTTGAAAATTGGACCACAGCAGCACGGTTATACTTTAAATGTATAAATGCAAATTATTTCAAGACTGGTTTTATAAGCAGAAGCTAGTTGATCTGAATGTCTGCTTATTGAGAAGATTCACATTAACCTTCCCTTAGTGCTGCGCTTTTATAGAGGAAGTCTGCATTAACTATGGAAATTATAATTTGTTTAGGAATCCAATATAAATACTGTTTTATACTGCTTTTTAGATAATGACTGTTTTATTAAAATTAAAGAGATCATTTGAAGTTAAATTTGCTTAACTTCTCCAGTATAGTGTTATAATTTTAAAACTACAAATAGTCCTTTTGTTGTTCTTCAAATGCAATCAGATTCATTGTTCTACTGTACTGCAAATACCTTGAAAACTGTTCTTTGATGGCTGTCAAGGGATAAACATGCTGCCTATGAAAATGTGGGCTTGATAACATAAGATTCACATCTGATATATTTCCCATTTCCTGACCCAAGGCATAACTGCCATTTAAGTCCCTTTTCTGAACAGCAGAGAACATAGCCATCGAAATGTCCAGAAGTCAGAGAGATTGCTAGATTGATTTTTGCTGCTTCCTGGCTTGCAGTTCAGAACACATAATTTCCCAAGTGAATGGCTGAGACATCCTACATTACTTACACCTTATTTTGTTATCTTACACCTGTCCAAGAATGCATTCTTTTACTTTAGGACAATGTGTCTTTAGAGATAAATATTATCGGATTCACCAGCTGCTCTTGTTTATTCATCAGTTTTGAAGAAGCTCAAAACTATACTTTTATCAACTTTCAGGGGGAAAGATTTAAATTTGTTGGGATGGCAAAGTAAAAAGTGCTACAAAGAAATATATTTAAGCATTGTGTTAAAACAGGAAAGAAGTGCCTTTTTGATTTTAAGTTACTTCCCTTTTTATAAAACGTTGCTCATGTATTCATTCATTCTATACAGTACAGTAAGGTTCACTTTTTCCTTTACTGCACTGAAATTTACCCCAAAATGTATTACAAAGACGTCTCTTGTACACTGGATAAAAGGAAATCTGTGATTTACAAAACCAGCCCTGGTATTCTGAGACACAGTGCATTCAGAGAGAATTTCTGTAGCAAATCATTGCAGCTCCAAATAATACAGGCATACCTAGGCAATGAAATATTTTTCTGATAACTTTCTATACGGTAGTATTTTGATTTATTTAAAACAAGATGCATTGCTCATATATCCAATAAGGCTAGCTTACACCTAGCTACATAAACATGACTTTACTGAGAAAAACAGCAGTGACTTGCCTAAAGTAAGGCCATATATGGCTCTTTATGGCTATTGCTCTATGGACATTGATTTTGTCTCTCCTGAAGATGACCATTAAAGTAAGCCATGTTGTAGTGTAGATAATAACACTGATTATATTTGCATCTCACCGGGACACCTCTGCTCGCTGCACCGTCTAACTTCCTCTCCCGTTCCTTCACACTGCTGTCCAGTCACGGCAGCACCTTGACAGATCCTCGTCCGTCTCTCCCAGCCGCCATCGCAGGATTTGGAACAGCCACTCCAATGGCCCCACTGGTTCCATTGGCCATTTGCTGTTTTGAAAAATATATGACAGTGGTGACATAATGACAGAAGAAGGATATATAGGTTATTCTTTAATTGGGTAAGAGAAGAAAGCCCCCCAGATATAATTAACAGTGACAGAAGTGGTAGACGAAGCTGCATGGAAGGTGGGGGAGTCTCTACTTGGCTCCTAAATATGGGATTGTTGTTTAAATGGCTTGCATCTTGAGATAAAATAAAAAGAATTGGTGCACATTAACTTACACTCAAACTGTAAAACAGACATCTTGTATTTTTTTTTCTATATAGTTGTATAGTGCTGTTGTATGGTAACGATACACATTTACAACGTGCATAACTACCCTTTAAAAAACTAAATAAAAACATTTTTACATGTGATATTTCAGGAGCTTGATTTTTACATGCTCTGACAGCGCAAATGAGACTTAAAAGTTGGTATAAATGTAATTTACCCAACCTGGAAGGCTACTTTTATACTGCCAGAGGATCATGAAGTAATTTCGGCCTAAAAGGGAACCACTTCAAACACTTTCTAGGTTTGTGAGACACTTTATGAAGTTTTTTAGGCCTCAAATGTATCTTTCCAGAACTGGTGGTGAATGTCCTTTAAACGGTGATAGAACCGAAGAGCTGATATGCAGCCCAGCATGCAGTCGTTCCAGATGCACTCTTTAGATTTCTATCTCCAGGTGGAGATAAAATAAATTAAATAAAAGATAGCAAGGCCCCAGGCCTTCCTCTGGAGACGACTGCTCTGCCGCTTTGCTGAGGGGCCTGTGGCGTCTGCTGGGAGCCTGCCGGTGTTCCCCAGGCCCCAGCAGGACGGGCCCCAAGTCTCCACTGTGGAGGAGAGGTGGAGCCGCGGGTCCCTGCGCCCCTCGATACTCACCGATACACTCGGGGTTATAGCACTCCCGGCTCTCGGCCCAGGGCCCTCTGCACTCGGAGCCGCCGTGGGCCGCGGCTGTGCACTGCCGGCTCCGCTGCTGGGTGCCGTTGGAGCAGGTCACCGAGCACTGGCTCCACGCGCTCCACTCCTGCCACTGTCCGTCCACTGCCGCGGCAGGCACAAAAGAGATGGACACAGCAGAGTTACCACCTAAGCCGGGCAGGGGCCTCGCGGCGTCCTCCTAAGTTAGGGCGTTTCAGCTTGGGCCCGAGGCTCGCCCGTCGGGCTGGGCCTGGCCTGAAGAGGCTTCACTGCTTACAGCAACCAAGGACAGAAACCGCCACTATGAGCTACTTCAGAATAATTTAAACCTGTTTTCATCTTTCTCCAAGTAAAGAACGTTTCATCTCCTCTAATTATACGCTGGCATAACACAAGATAAATTATGATTTTGTTCACATGCCATACGGTTTGAAAGGCCTTATTAAAAACAAGTCCCTGATAAAAACAAGGCCCTAATAAAAAGACTGGTCTTGTCTTTTTAGGCAAAAAGGGGAGCCATTCTCATATCATGTCAATGCTGAGCCCTCCAAAGTGCTTCATTACAGCTGCAGCCATCACTCAGATGGATCAGTTTGTAAGATTATTGGTCCTGACTGTGAAATTAGCTCTCTTTAGTTGAACGGGGAAAGGAAGAAAGGAGTTACCACTTTGCCTCACATACAGCCTCTGTTCTCTGCGCTATAACGCTAAATGAACGCTAATTTTATCGTTCATCCTCCCGGTGAGATAAAGACCCCAGTTCCTCAACATTCTTTTGAGATAAAATGTAGGACGACAGAAGCGGTGTACCTTCCTCCTCAGGCCTGCTTCTGCATTTGCATATTGCATAACCTTTTTTCTGAATTTGTCAAGTTGAATTTTTAAACAATATAGATATGGTGACCAGTATTTAGTATTTAGCATTTTGTATTAGCCTATACATTTGAGTTTGGATGAATATTCCCACTAGTAAAGGTTTAGGACTGTTATTTTTAATTTTGTATCTCAGAAAATGAAAATATTTAAAAATGGAGGTGAATTAAAATATTTAAAAAATAATAAAAAATATAAACCAATTAAGTTCCCATACAAGTGAAAAATTATATGGTCTATAGTAGGTAATAGGACTACAGAATATTTTTGAAAATGAATAGCATTATGAAATGTGCTATTACTGATTGTGCTAATTCAAATTCTGCTTTCATACAATCTTTAGCGATCATCAGATCCTCATTGTACCTACAGTTACCCAATATAAACTCAAAATGTAGGTTGTAATACAATTTTGATTAGTACTCGTCCTTGAAAACCTGGGTTTATAACTACTATTGCCATAAATGCACCACCGCTGAAAATGAGTGACTTCACTTGGCGCGCTTGCCAACCCTTAATTTCAGGATTCTTCTAAAAGAGGGTTGGAATAGCAGCTTCCTAAGTTGATGGTGTTAACAATTACAACAGGCAGCAGAATTTAGTGATTTAACATTCTGTGTCTGTATGGGTGCACCACTGTTCAGTGAAATATGGAAGTGAACTATTTTACTGTTGTCTGACAGTAACCACAGAACATTTCTAACAGTTCAAAGATACAATCTGTATCTCTAATGCCCAGGATGTCAGCAACCAGTGAACTAAAGTAAGAGAGTTTTTAAGGCTTCTTCCTAAAGTTCTGTATTAAATATTCTATGTAATGCCTGATTGTGAACCACTTCTCAATGTATATGCCTCTCAAGCTATGAAGCTTCACCCTGATAATTTATTCAGCAGAAAATGGAAATCTTTCCAAACATGGAAGCAAGTTGCATTCATTAATCATAAAAGTTTTATGTGAACAGGAAAACATTATGGAAATTACATTTCAATGCACCCTCTTCAGTTTTATTCATTTCTATATAGTATTATTTAGGGTAGGAAAGATCAAATCAGTTATTATAGTGTCTCTAGAGAAAACTCATTCTGTGGCTTCTCGTATGTATTTCATACATCTCCCTTCTTTATCTTTCAGAGCAAACAGTGTGTAAGTTTTCTATTTCAGAAATACTGTTAAAAGACTAAAGAATTCAACATGAAGATTCCCTTATAAAATTGAACATTGAAATTGCAGCAAATCTGAACATTCAGCAAAGATTTAAACTGTTACTTTTAAATGTAACCAGTACATAACTTCCTCTTGTGAAAGTAATTTAGTTACAAATGACTGTTCAAAATCCAGAATTCTCGAATAACTGCTTATTTTGACAGATTAGGTGCAATATCTTTTGTGTTCCTTTGCAATACTGAAGTGAACTGAATGCATTAATTTCTTCACTGCTATTTTTATTTGGCATTTGTCTTCTTGTCAACTCTGCTTCATGCTCATATATCATGTTAATAACTTTTGTGTAGGCACGTGCAAAATTGCACAGCTGCCAACTTGGCCAAAAACTGGATTAATTCAAAATTTTTGTAGCTGCATTCAGGACTAAAACTTTTCCACAAATTTTTTCCTGAAGTTGGAGTGCGCTTTGCTGACCAGAAGAAAAGCAAAGCTCAAGTTTAATAAAAATCTAATAAATTTAGTTTTAATTCTGTGAGGCACTAAGTTCTACTTTTTTCCTTCATCTCTCTTTTCAAATCATCAATCAACCATTTTCTAAAGAAATGTCCATCAACCCTTTTCAGGAGGAGCACTGGTTGTGGAGAATCTGTTTGCAGTGGTGTTGTGAACTGTGGATATTCAGCAAGCCCATTGCAAGGGAAACCTTCACACTGTCAGACAGAACTCATGAAAAAAAATTCTCACATTACGGCTACCTGACACCTTTTCAATACCTAAGTGTTACAATGAGTTCAACAAGTTTATATGAGGTTTAATAAGGCCAAGTGCCAGGTCCTGCATTTCAGTCACAACAACCCCAGGCAACGCTGGAGGCTTGGGGCAGAGTGGCTGGAAAGCTGCCCAGCAGAAAAGGACCTGGGGGTGTTGGTGGACAGCCGGCTTAACATGAGCCAGCAGTGTGCCCAGGTGGCCAAGAAGGCCAACGGCATCCTGGCCTGTATCAGGAATAGCGTGGCCAGCAGGAGCAGGGAAGTGATGGTGCCTCTGTACTGGGCACTGGTGAGGCCTCACCTCGAGTGCTGTGTTCAGTTCTGGGCCCCTCACTACAGGAAGGACATTGAGCTGCTGGACCGTGTCCAGAGGAGAGATACCAAGCTGGTGAGGGGTCTGGATAACAAGTCATACGAGGAGAGGCTGAGGGAACTGGGCATGTTTAGTTGGGAGAAGAGGAGGCTGAGGGGAGACCTCATTGCCCTCTACAACTGCCTGAAAGGAGGTTGTAGAGAGGTGGGTGTTGACCTCTTCTCCCAAGGGAATAATTTCACTGAATTTCAAATGACAGGACCAGAGGAAATAGTCTGAAGTTGTGGCAGGGGAGGCTTCGATTAGATATTAGCAAGAATTACTTCACTGAGAGGGTGGTCAGGCTCTGGAACAGCCTGCCGAGAGAGGTGGTGGAGTCGCCATCCCTGGAGGTATTTAAGAAAGGTGTAGACGTGGCACTTCAGGGCATGCTCTAGTGCCCGAGATTGTTGGGTTGTATCTGTTTGTGGGTGGGTGTGGTGTGTGGTGGTTTTGCTTTTTCGCTTTTTTTTGTTTGTTTTGGTTTGTTTTGGTTTGGTTTTTTGTGGTTTTTTTTTTGTTGCTGTTGTTTTGGTTTTTTTTTGTGGTTGGACTCGATGATCTGAAAGGTCCCTTCCAACCATGAAGATTCTGTGATTCTGTGATATTTAATGTTCTTCATGGTTATTGAACTCATTGTAATACTTGGGTATTATAAGCATATATATACACATGTGTATATATATAAAACCAATATTTAAAATTTTGATCAAAATTAATCATAACCTATGGACAAAAAATTTAAAAGTGTAAATGATTTTTGGAGTTAGTTTCAGTTTCAGTGGAGGGAAGGTTTAACATGAAGCCCATGCATTGTTTACTTGATTAGGGGTAGTTTTTTGAAAGTGATTTAGCAACTTGCTCCCAGAAATGAGGCACTTACCTAAAATTCTTATCATAAGGGCTTAACTGGGATTCAAATAATGCCCTAGCTTTTGTCAGCCTTTCTCTCTGCATACATGTAAATGATACACATTTTGAATAAATTAATAACAATTAAAATTTTATGGTTTCCCAAATATGTTGTACGATGAATAAATAATTACAGTGAGCTTCCAAGCAAGCATAATTCAAACAGATATGGTGGACACAAACTGTGTGTCCTCTGAATGTCTCCTTTTATGCCACACTTTTAGAAAGGCGCTTGCCTTTTGGCTCTCCAAGACCTATCCTGAATCAAGATCTCCTACACAACATATTGTGCCCTACAAAGAGGGTATCTTGAAGAAACTAAGAATTGTTTGCTTGTGTAGTATCTTTAACAGTTACCATCCTGATTATATCCTTTAATCACTATAGTCAGAATTACCAACATTACCTGGCCTCCTCCCTTTGTGTAACTTTTTTTTTTCCTTTCTTTCTATGTGCAGAGGGCGATAAAAGAAATCACAAACAACCCACATTGAATGCACTGTAACAAAGCAGAGAGTTGCTATATGAGCTCACCAGGGCAGAGTGCAATATTGCAAGGTTTATGTTGTGTTTCAGGTCCATCACATGATCTTCCCCCATACTGGGGAGGTATACATGACCTTGTCCTAGTTCTTTGGCCTCGACCACATGTGAATGAACACAAACTCCAAGGTGACCATTCCTCCCAAACGCCATGTACTGCAACAAACCAAACAGATTTTAACCAGAAACAGACACACAAGTAACAGAAGGATTTAAAAATAAACGAGATCAGTATTTCAAACGGGAATTATTTTGCCAACTTCAAGAAAATCAGTACATAGGCAATCTTTAGCATTGGTAAATAAATCCTTTATAAAATTTAGTTATTTTCAATTTTAATTTTCTCTAAAATATATTTAGCTTTGAACCATTTTGTCTAACCTTTAAACTAATCTCACTACCACATTTTCTTTTCTTTCATTCTTTTAAGAAAGATGGCTTCCCTTTGCAAAAGTTAGTTATGATAATTTTGGTGCCTGACTTGAGATATCTCTAATAGCCTTGATTTTCAGGAGACTAGTCTTTGCGAAAATGAGGCATATACGTTATGTCTCAAGGTAACTCTAAAAACTTGAAGCAATCAAAATTAAGCTTCCTTTTGAAAATATAGGAATAAACACAATAATTCCTTACTGTGTCACCAAAATAAAGTGGGGCTATTATCTTCCAATTGCTTCACTTGTTTAAATGCCAGTGGAAACAGAGCAGCAGATGTGCTTGATTATTTCCTTGAAAATTCCAAGACCACATAAGCAAAAGTGATTTGCACTATTTCCTTACCTATTCATTCATTCAACATACACAGTAATACATGCATAGCTCTACCTTAACAAATGTTCACTCAACAAAATTCAAATACCTTCAGAGCACACCATAAATTACAATCACCAACATATTTATATAGAAGTATTTCATAAAATTAAAGAATCATAAAAGATGCATCTTTCTCTACCTTAATTTTTTTTCCATTTTAGGAGAAACTAATATACAATACCCGTATGAGTTATATACCATATACATTCCTTTTTCAGAAAAAAATTCAGTTAAAGTTCTCTAATATAGTTAAGCATGTACTGGTAAGACAACTCCGTAGATGCATTCTCAGAACAGCTCTTTATAAATATAAAAACACTGCAAAACAAGTTTTAGTTCTTTTTCTTCTGCTTAAATTAAAGTAATTGCTCCGATTTAAATTAGGCTGTGTGAGACAAGGAATGTAGTAGTGAGAACTGTAGTAATTCTAGGCATTTAAGAAAAAATCCGGAGACTTAGTACCCAGACTTAGCATTACACTAGGTATCATATAACTCTGTGTTTCTGCAACCCTGCCTGTTTGAAGGGTATCTGGAGTGTGAAATAGTGTACAACATCTCAGTGTATCGTTTGGTAATGGTTCACAACATTACAGAAAAAGTAGATTTTCTGGTTTGTCCTCACTTTTTTTCATCACTCTGAAAGAACTTCTCATGTATAGGTTTCCTTGGCCTTGAAGGCGTGTATCACCTGTCCAGTTTCTCCAAATAAAACTCTTTTCTTGTAGGAATCAGAATAACATTTCCTGAGGTGAAATTCAGTTGCCAAGGGTATGGAAGGAGGTTCAGCTCCCTGGCATATTACCACAAAATCATCAGTAAGATCAAGGGGAATTCTTCATCTAGGTAAGTTCTAGTGCATTTCATTACAAGTAAGGAAAATTGTCATTTCAGATGCTATGCCGAGGTAAAGTTAGCTATGCTGTTAGCTAACTTCTGAGAAATCATACCTGACAGAAAATGTCAAGCATTATTCAGGGAAGATTTTAACCCACCAGATAACAGCACAATTGATGAAAGGCATTTAGGTGGTCACATACAAGTGGTCAAAAAGCACAATAATTATTCCACATCTTACATGGCTAGCTTTATTAAAATTAATTTATTCTAAATATCACATCAATCTGCATTATATTAACAAAAAACCCCAACCCTCAGGAACATTCCAAATTAATGTTAAAGTGACAGATTTTAGTCTATTTGTTTTAGAAACCTTGATTAACTGTGACATTTCGGTCAAAACTCTAACTCTTCTAAAACTAGTAAATTTATGACTATATCTGCATATAATCCTTTATGTTTCATCTTTTCTCAACAGGTACTATACTTAGACAGCTACTCTGGTCCATCCATATGAACTGAATATTTTTTTCTCATTGGCAAAGTATTAGATTCTGAATCCAGATGTATATCTAAGACTCCAAATTTTTTATCATACAAGAAAAACTAATGAGGAACAAATTTGTCAGATCAGATTCCAAACAGTAGTCATTAATAACAATGATATAATTTCATCTCCTGATACCACAATGCTCATTAAGATGCTCGGATGCAACAAGAAGAACTTCAAAGAGTACAAAATGTAGCAAATAAAAAAAAAAATCCAAATTAGAAAAAGATTATTCTCTAAAAAATAATAATTTAGAATGGTCTTGACACTGTAGACAGGCTGAGATTTTTCAGGGTACAGATGAGTTTAAGTCTATTGTTTAATTTGGAGTTTTGATTTGATGCTTTCAAAATGTTATAAACTAGTGGTCCATTTAAAAATGACAAAAACATGTGCTGAGGGGGTCTTTAAAGACACTGGCTGGAGCCAAAATGTTGTGTATCTCTTCTGGTACGAGTGACTGCATGTTAGCAGCAACACAGGATAATTCTCTGATTTTGGATCTGAACATAAGCCAAAACAAAATGTTTCACTTTGGGTGGACTCAAAGTTAAACCACTGTTTGTGGTTTAGAGTAAGCTGTGTTCAAAATCATCTTCAGTGACAAATTTTAGTTCATTAATTAAGAATTACACAGCACCTTTTTCGATGTCTAGACTTGTATATTTGAAGCAAGTAGATAACTAATAATGCCAAGGATGGAAAAGGCATAATGCTAAGAAAACAACCCATGTCAGCTAACAAACATTAAGAAATAATCTGTTCAATGCATCACAGAAGTGTCCAGTATTACCCACAGCAGCTTTAAAAGAACCTCTTGATTTAAAATTTTGTACCCTTGAGTATTTTTTTTCTTATATTTCATTTACATTTTCTTTCTTTAACACCATTTTCTAAGTGCAAAATACCCTATAACATCTGATGAATTATAGCCAAATGAGCTATGCCAAATTACACCAGATGGAGAGCTGGTCCACAGAGGAGTTACTGTTTTCTATAACACAGTTTCAGATGCAAGATTCATTATTTGGGATAAAAATATTCAGATTATTGCCAACTTATCTGTCAAAAACATTGCTGGCACAACGAGTTTGGATTACTGCAGAGCATCTTTCCCTTTCCTCTGCCTCTCTGTGAGCCTAATGTTGAAGTGAACACCCACAGTGTTCACAATACGCAACTGCTGTGAAGTAGGAGGTGCCGTGAGACCTTACTGGACTTCATCCTACAAGCATATTTTGGGAGATTTTTATTAGAGTTTAAATGCTTTTGATTTTTTCAGCCTTAAACCGAACAGATATTGGAAAGCTATTAGGGGCGTTGATGTTTCATTCTAAGTGGTATCATAGTTTAATATGGCTGAATAACTGCATCTAAGCAGATGCCACATTAAAGGAATCTTTTAAACGGAATTAGACGGCTTGTATGCAGAAATTTAAACTCACTTAAGTGCTATAGTTTCCCTAAGTATAGCTTAAATTGTCCATTCAAAAATCTTTCTTAAATTCTTAATACATAAACTCAGCAGACTTTCTGACTCCTGCCTTCTGACCTTCACATTGCAGCCATACATCTACTCTGCTTCTGCCATATTTTTTTCTAATTATAAACTTAAGTTGCCTTACTCTTATTTTCTTCCTCTCAATAGAAGGCCTGAACTTCCAGAGCATAGATTACTAACAATAAAACTACAGGAATTAAAAATACAATTCTCTATACAGATTTTGTTAATGTACCATGCAGGCATAGAATATATCAAAATGTGCAAAGTTTCACACCAGCAAATATATAGTTTTTGAGAATACAAATGTTTGAAATGGCTTAGGGTATTCCTGCTCCTGAAATGTTTTGCTTTACCCATAAGCTTGAAAATGCTGAGCTTCAGCTAAATTTTGTGGTAAAAGCGCTTGGAGGCAATGGGGAAGGACAACTTGAAACTAATTGAGATTTTCTACAGGCTTTGAAATTCCATGTTCTTTCTCCTTGGAGTTTTAGCTGTGTTCGAAGTTATCCACTAAGCTGAAATGAGTCCGTGGCACTGCGGTACTGCATCTTGAGGTGTCCTTGCTCACGAAAGAACCAATAACAAAAGTGGTTACCTGAACTACTGGTTTTGCTGTCTACTATGCTGCACTTTTCCAGGAGGCTCTTGATTCCAAGACACTGACTGAATTACCTAATAGATTCCTGTCCCTGAAATATCATTGGTCTGGAACAAATATAAATAAACCTTCATGTTCTTACTTTATCTATCAGGAGTACTGTTTTGAAGTTTAAGGTGTAATTTCAATATGAATATATATATATACATATACATACATACATATATATATTCATCAGGATAAAAATAAATAAGTAAATGAAAACAAGTGGAATTTATGGACCGAATAGCTTTCATGTACTTAAGTAAAAGACTCTGTAGTCTCACTGTTGCATAATGATGAAGCTGATGAATCCCATTCTCAAAATTTTCCAGGACAGCAAGATCACAGAGAGATGTATTCCCTAACATCCCCATGAGGATCTTGGACACTATGGGGAGCATATGAAGGTAATAGATGAAAATAATCTGGAAACCTTGCATTAGTATTTTCAAGTTTAACAGGTTCTCTTAAAGCTTATGGATGGATGCTTAAAAGTATTGTCCAGTAGGCCAGTCTGCGTACTTTTTTTATTTTGAAGGGACAACTTTTGGATTAGGAAACATTATTCCAGTTCTCATAACACCACCCTCCACCCCTCCCTTTTTCTAATCTTGCAAACATATAATGAATATGCCCCAGTAGATTTTGTATTTGTGGTTTACAGGGACAGGCCACTGTTACCTCTGTATGTTTATTGCTTCTACTTTATGCTCTAAGACATAAAACCTTGCCATTTTAAGAGAGTCCAAAAACTGTATAGAATGAATGATGCAGGTCTGGGTACACAAGACGGATCCCAGCTATGTATGCATATGCTTGGGTTGTTTTGTCAAACTTGTGTACAAACTGCACATTTTGTTATGCAGGGACCAGGGATAATCCTGTCAGGATACATAATATAATGAGGACAGAAGATATTTAGCCTAATAATTAAAAGGACATTTGAAAAATTAATGGTGCTGTGACTAGGAAAAGCACGTTTCTAAATTGCTCATCTTGCACACTGCCATTCAGTAGTGACTTTGTAGCCAGACAGAGACCAACATAAATTAATAATGTTCTTGTAATTATGTGAAACAACATGCAAGATTAAGGCCAGAAGAGTAATTATTTAGGAAAGGTAACTCAAGATACATAAAGATTATCAGAATCAGCTGTGGTAACCTGAAAAGGAAAATATCTTGGCAGTATCACTTCCAGCCAGTAAGAATTGGTAGCCATTGCTCATATTGTGTATCTGGAAACAAAAGCCCAACCCTGAAGTGGGAGTTCATGCGTAAGGAAATAGCTCCTTTATGACCTGAGAGATACAGAGCAATCTTTTTTGGTGTGAGCATTGTTTAGAAGTTTGCTAGACAATGTGATTTTTAAGAATTAACATTATTCCAATTTCTTTTGACAGCAAATTAATTAACTTTGCTTTTGTAGTACATGGATTTTTTTTTTTTGTTTTGATATGAAAAGTTCTCATTCCTTACTAGAGTATTTCTACCATGAAATATTAGAAAATCCTATATGAATTGCTTATCTAGGCACAGTAGTAAAGCATTAGGTGCTGACAGCAGTTCTGATTAAAGCGGTGGTTTATCTAGATACAATCTTTTAAGTTGCTTTCCTTTACAGAGGTTTCGCAAATGCTTATAATGCTGATACACAAACTCTGATGGGATCACGTGTGCACTTCCCGTTGGATATTTTTCAGCACACAGTAACAATGTGTGCTGATTCTACATATTACTACTACTCCTTGAGATAAAGTCCAGTGGTTTCTTTGTGTATGATGGTCTAGTTTAATTAAAAAATGGAGTGAGTTTCCCCAGAACTTGAAGATGGCTCACCACCTTCTTGGGATCAGATGTTACAAACTGCTGAGGAATTTCTGCACGTGAAGGGAGGCATATCATTTTTTTTTTTGCATTTCAGACACAGCAGAGGAAAATGAATGTAGTTGCAGGGCATGTGCCTTCCCTTTAGCTTCCCATCGCAGATTAAGCAGATCCACAGTCAGAGTCTAAAGAAATGAGATGTGCCCTTTCAGAAACTAAGTCGAACATGCCTGTCTCTTCTCCTTAGTGTATAACTACTGCTGAACTCCAACTCCGCCCAGATCTCTGAGACAAAAGGAGTAGGAAAACTGTAATGCAAGATACTGATGACCTTTACCTTGTGTTAGATATGAGAGTTACTTTTTGTCTGATCTCTCTTCCTTTGATGGGTAGTTGTTGCCCTTTCTTGCCAGAACAATGTAAAGGAAAGTCCAGGAAGGCATTACCTTGCAGAGAACATTGTCTGGCCCACTGAATAGAAGATAGTACTCTAAATGGTGAAACGATTGCAGTGTTGAGTAAATATATGTTAACTTAACACACCCTGTTAATTACCCTCTGCTTCTTAACATATTGATGACCTGGATTTCTTCCCTAGTTTGTACAAAAGTACTCACACTATGCCTTCTCTTTTCTGAGGGAAAATCAGAAAACATGGCCATTTTAAAAAAACCTGAAACTGTCAGAAGGGACTTTTGTTGCATATCTTGACTGTTCTGGAAGTAAAATAACAATCTACATGACAAAATTTCACAGTTGAATAGAATTACACTTCACTAGTCTAATTGAAATGCCTTTATGAAAATCATGTTAAAAATAATAATCATGTTAAAAAGATATAGTTTCAAATTCTTATCATTATACAGTTCATAAACATCCACAATTTTATTTATTGGCTGCTAACACTACCTGGACAGAGGGCAGTGTTATTGCAAACCCTTGATTCTCTTAAAGGGCCGCTGCAGTGTGTCCCATAAGGTGATACACAAGTTCTGGTTCGCACCTGCGACCCTTGACCACAAGTAACTGAACACGTACTCCACTGGGCCCACTCTTCAACACCAGATTCACCTGTATTCAAGACAACAAACAAACATGAATACAGACATAAGTATTAATTAGATTTTTTTTTTCTGAAGCTCGTTATCATCTGTTCTTATAAATCAAAGAAAAAAGTACCAGACCAAAATAAATATTTAAAAGTTCATGGAGTAAAGCAGCTGTGAAGACGTGCAATGAATAGAAAATAAAGACACCTATGATGCTGCAGTCACACAACTCCTGTCAGACAGAAACACTTCGATTGCTTAGTGCCATTTACAACTTTATGAGAACTACTGCCCTTCATCATTTTAGAAACAACTCTGCTCTCAGGATGCTAAAAGGACATAGACAACTCTTTTATAACATAGCAAAAGGATTTATCTTTAATATTTATACTTGTCACTCTAGAATGAAGACTAGGTAATAGTTAAAGGAACTCTACCAGTAAGGGAATTCTGATTTTAAAAATACCCAAGCCAACACCCTCATTTCTTATCTTTTTTTCAGTGGATGAGAGTCATCTAGAACCTGAGAGAAGCTCCCTGGAAAAGAGAAGCACTTGGCTTACCAAATTTTAACCTCAACTGCAGGATGGGAATTTTGGTTTGATCATTTACTGCACAGATCTGCTCCTTGCTTTTGACCTAGAGGTGTGCTAAACTTTTGGATGTGCTAGACCTCATTACTGCATATAATACATACCACTATGTTCAGAATTGTCAGATGCGATTTATTAATACCATACATTTGAATAGCATATTTTTTATTGTTGAGAGATAGTGTATTATATTATTTCTATTTTTTTTTTTTGAAAGCAAATAATGAATAAAGTCTTGGTGGATAGATGTACAGGGAAGAATGCTTAATTTAGTTTCCGTGATCAGCTATACACACAATTCTGGAATTCCTTTTGCAAAAGCATTCATGTTCAGAAAACCGTATCCCTTAAGTATTCTCAGAAAACAAATGCAAACATAATGTGAATATACATCACTGAACAATTTGAGTAAATACTTGTGGATTCATGTTCACCTTCTTCCATTAAAGATCAGTATAAAATGAAACGCTGAAGCCAATATTACACCCTTGACTTTTAAACCTAAGTCCTTTTTGAAACAAATGGGATTTTCTGCTTTAAAAACAGTGGCATGATACAACATTCCCTCTTAAATAGCTTGCTTAAAATCTCAGTTATCTCAATACTCCTCTAGTCTTCCAAAAGTTTTGATATTGGTCGCAATCAAGGGAATGTCTGCAAATGAGGAAGACTCTGGTGCGATCTTCTAAGAATGCAGGAACTGATACACTACTTCTTGGAACTGTGCTTTTTGTAGCAGGCATCTGTCCAAGTTCTTCTGTTTTTGTTTCTAGAGGCCAAGCATGAAACCTTTGCAAAATGCTTGTGTCTGCTAGTCATCTAAGAAGCAACTTTAAGGCTATTCGATGCTTTTAAGACAAATGTACTTTTTATTCAGTAGCAAGAGAGAATGCTTTATAATTAGCACACAAATCTCTCTCCTTTTCATAAAATTATATACAATCCTAACAAGTTATATGAAAAAGAAAAAAATTATGAGATTTTTTGAAATACAAATATTCACCAATTTGTGGTCATTTTCTTTATTTTTAGGTAAAAATACAAGAAATTGAATCACTGATTATTATTTTAATAATTTTTTTGAAATGAATTTAGCATTTTCCTTAGGTCATTACATGTGTTGGCACAGGTTAGACGATATAATATGGCAAATATAGCTAGTACCTAGATAGACAGTAACAATTATAAAATATGTACTATAAGCCCTACGTACATGTTAAAAATACCTGTATTACTATGGCTTTCTAGGTTAATATTTTTGTCTTTTCCTACATGTTTGAAGTTTGACTTTGCCTTTGTTAAAATGGTTTAGATGAAAGGTCAAACAGCAGAAAAAGTCAAAGCTATGTTTCTCAAGATGTTCCTCATTATGTAAAACAGTCATACATACTCAGTGTAAAGTATCTATTATCCAACACAGACATGGTGACAGTGCAGAGCTAATAAAATACAGAAATTAAGTATTAAAGATTTCAAATTTCAGATATCTTAAAGTGATAAAAAGTTGCTCTTAACCATTGGAATATGATGAAAAATAGCAGTAACATGATATTAAGAAGTGTGATTCTATTGAGTGACTTTTGGAATGAATATTAATTATTGAAAGTTCTGAGCATATATGTACTGTCCATTCACAAAAGGCAGAATCTAGCAATATACTTCAACGTATGTACAGGATAGAAGGCTTAAACGTTTGCTGGAGCAAGGTCCTCCACACTAACAAGGTGCATGGAGCAAAAAGAGTGAAATCAGAGAAAATAAAGACCAAATTTATCTCACCAGCTGCTTTACTTCCTTTTGCACAATGTATTATGATTTTTTGGTAATTTTTAATTTTTCAGAGTATTTTATACTGCTGTTAGTATGATTATTACTTATTTTAAAATATTTTAAAGGAGAAAAACATCTTCACAGACATACCACAGATACCCATTTTTAATTTAAGCAAATAAAGACATTTATTTTCTAGAATAAACCTAGATTGCCTATATAATCTGCAAATACATCTTCCATTGTTTTCTTTACGTCTTTTCCACTTTTTTCTTCTCAAAATTAAAATTTCAAAAGGGCTATTTTTTATTTTCATTTAGTTTTCAGTTACTTGACAACTCTTAAATTTTTAATTTCTATCCTATTAAACCTACAATCTCACATTAATTATTGGCAAGCTACCAAGCCCTTGTTCTCTTTCTCTGCTTGACATGTAAGAGAAAACATAACTTACTGTATGGAAGGCCTCATTGATCTGTGTAACACTTACCTGTATTATACTCTCTAAATCCCATAACACCTAAGGGAAGGATCGGTCCAAACACATAAAATGACAAATATAGGACAATCGATTATTCAGACAATATTTTTTAAATAAAATGTTTTACTGCCTCATATCACAAAGAAACAGGCAAATGCATATTTTAAAACCGTGTTTTATAACTCTTCCATTCGCAGCAAAATTCAGTGGATTAAGTCCACTCTTCTAACAGTATTAAATGCTTTTCATAAATCTCTTCCAGGACAATTCTCTATTCCTGTCTCTCTGCCTTTATAAACCATACAAACATTTTGTTGCACTCTTGCGTGTTTTACTATTACACAAAATAAAATATTAAACTGGGTTGAAATATAAGAAACCTCATAAACTCAGTATCAATTTACTTTGAAGACTATTAGAATTCTTAGTACATGGGTAAATTCATGAGATAGATATGTTAGAGAAAACCTTATGAATCAGCTTAAGAAGATATCACATTAATTATATTACAAGAAAATGAATGCATTAGAGGTGAAGAAAATATGCAATGACCACTACAAAGGAAAATCAAAATGAAGAAGAGATGAAAATTAGTAAGTATGTCAAAAAAGAGCGCAGTATTACTTAAAATGTGTTAACTTACAGTATGTAAAAATACAGATTTCCTTAAAGCTGGGCGTGTAAATTTATATGCTCTGCTGATATATCTCACATGCTTTCAGAACAGGACCTTGAAAACCAAGCTTGTGTAATTTGGAACATTCATATCCCACTCCCCACACAGAATCTATCAGAAGGTGATGGTATAAGTGCTGCATTTATAATGCAGTTCTCTAACACCCATAATAGATGCACTGCAATGCATGACTAGAAAATATCAAATACAAGTTTTACCTGATAATATGAAAGTTTTAGGGACTTATATGAGGAAATAAAAAACCAGATCACCTTACTTTTTTTTTTTTTTGGAGTAATTGTATGAATTCAAGAAGCAGTATAAAAGCAAAGGTGTTATTCTATGCAGTAAGCAACTAACATTATAAGTCTGAGCTGGGTATGTAAGTAATAAGTTCTACTTGCCTAAACAAAAACTGCATGGAGACCAAGAGGGTTCTAGGCTCCCTTCTTCCACTACATTTGCTTACAGTAGTATCATCTGGGAGTTAGCCATAAAAGAAGTCCTAAAGATTAATAGGAGGGAAACAGACTTTTTCCCCTTCTAAATTCTTTACCAAACAGATCTACGCTGATTGGCTCTACATGTATTTAGATTACTTCAAATATTGATTTCTGCAAATCTGTTAAGTAAAGCACCCTAGTACCAAGGAAGTCAACATGCAACATATCTAGAAGCAATTATAGCTCTTTTACTTAAGTGAATATAAACTGGAAGCATTATGTATGACTGATGCAGGCATATTTTCTATGTTAGTAACTATGGAATACAGAGTAAGTTGTTTCAAATCCATACAATAATTATGGGGCACAAGGCTTTCCACATAGTAACTTATTGGAATGGAGTGTGTAGGGAACCGTTAAAGAGATAGATTTTACCAACAGGTACACAGATCATTACTGATGTCAAAATGGAGAGTAGTTTTGGTGTATGAGGGCTGAATTCAACTCACCACTGAAATTTTATCATTGACATCAAAGGCAGCTGTGGTAACTGTTAGTAAACAGGCTTTTTTTCTTTGTTTTTTTTTTTTTTTAAATTACTTTAGCTCTAGGTTTGTAAAATCATTTTGATATCTTTATCTAAAGAAGATGAAGTTGCTCAAACAAAATTAGAAAACTGTTAGTAATTTGCACATCCAATTAAAAACTACTTATGGCCAATTTCATTTAGCAATTATGAATTTGGAAACTAGAGAACAGAGTGTTGTGCTGGGCCAAAGATAGTAAATGCTGAATGTATGTACATTAAAGTCACCCTAGTCCTTAATTAATTTGATAAACACCTAAAGCTGGGATTAGACCTCAGTCTATTTATAAACAAATTCTGAAGCATGTTCCTAACATCTTCTTTGAAAAAAAATTAATGTCACAGTAAGCTGTCCTGTGTCTTGCCATGTGAGACTGCTTTACTACTAATGAAATTCATGCTTACACTAAATAATTCAGTATCCACATTCACAGTGCATGTTTTTGTATGATCTACCTAATTCTCAGCTACTTTATTTATGGACTTTAACTGGTGAAAAAAAAATACATGATTCAAAAAAAGTATCAGCTTAGAAAACTGACAAATATGCAGCAAAAGATTATGGAAACATGCAGTGGTTTTGCTAAAATTAACAACAGTAAATAGAAAAATGTAACTGATGTATTACCAGTTTGTGCCATAAATTTAGCAGCATCAGCTTGTTCCTGAGGGACCCTTTTCTCATGAACAGATCGAGGTCGCTGACTTTTAATTGTATGATCTCCCATCATTCCAAATTCTAAAGACAGAATAAAGGTTTATGAAAGCTTGTGTGTAGACATTTCTCAAACGTCACATACTGTCTCATGCAATATGTTCCTAAACATACCTGGAAGTTGCTGGTAAGAGTCAGGCAAGCGGTCATGGCAGTTAACATCAACTTAACTTTGCTACACTTGGCTTTTAATAAATACTTAAACTTGTTTCTGCAGATTTTCAAACATGGTTTTATTGTAGGAACCAACATTCGATGTAGTGACACATACTATAAATCAGCTGTATGACACGGGACAAAAAAGCAATTATTCAAATGCAGACATTTTATTCCTGTATTTTGAACCATTGCAAACCACACCAGAAAGTGACTGCGAAAATGTTAGACCTTGCTGTTATACGGTAGAGCCTGCTGCTCCTCCAGAGGACTTCTATTTCTGCACTAGTCTTTCAGGCTGACAAAGCCTTCAACAGAGACAATGAGTCATCTCTGTTGAACGGGAATGGTGGCAATGCAAATTAATAATAATTTAGCCAACAAACTGCTTAATTTTTAGGCTGAATCCAGCAGAACTGTTGAACTGTTTGTGAACTGTTCCCTTTCCGGCACCTCCAAGTTATAAAGACTACATATTATATCTTTCCCTCAGTATTTAAAAAGAAGTCCCCATTGATTTCAGTAGGGAAATCTACATAAAAATCAATGACATAAAGGCCCAGAGTGTGGGAGTAGAGAGTGCTTCATTTTTCATCCTATCACTGCTGCCATTTTACCTCTCGGGTCCTGTGCAAACCTCCTAGCTTTCTACCTCAGGCTCCATCCTTCCTTTCTGTGATGGATTGTGAAGGGTCCTTTGCGTTTAGAGGGAATTGCTGCGTCTTCTGCCCAGTTCCCTCTGGTCTTCCCAGGCACACACAGCTGTGCAGTTTCTGTTGGGACTCTAGGAAGCGTGTGCTGGGAACCTTGGGTTAACGTGGAAACTACTTCAACTACAGGCACGTGAAGTTTCTGATGAGGCAGAAGGTGATTGAAACACTAGCAATATAAACAGCAAGAAATACCTTTCTGAAAAATTCAAAACTCTCCTCAATTTGTAAAGTCATAATGATAATGAAACTTACCTTCCTGCCTCAAAAGATGCAAAATGTTATATTAGTTGTAAATGCTACTAATAAATATTATTTGCAAACACATTGTTTTGATAAATCATTAAAGTAAACATATTTGAATTTCTATTTAAAGAAATAATAAAAAGTAAATATATTTTTAAGGGGTCAATCAGCAGAGAGAAGTTGTTGTTTTTTTTCTTTTCTAGTGAGCTATTAATATATTTCTCCAAATTAGTGTTTCTTTTTGTAAATATTCATTAATGGCACCACTTAAAATATAAATTTAATTATTCATTTGAGAACAGCAATGCAGTTTGCATTCTAAAGAGAATATTTGAAAATCTAATTAATAAAATATATTTTGAGAACTAAATATTCAAGATTTTTAATACAACCCCAAAACACATATAAAATATAATTATATACATACATATATATATGTATGTATATAGATACATGTGTGTTATAAAATTTTGTTAATATATTTTTACAAAATACACCTCTTCTACAGCTCGTCTGATATAAGATAGCTTTTTATTCTCTGGGAAATTTCTTACTATAATTAAACCTGATGAACTTCAACAAGGGCAAGTGCAGGGTGCTGCACCTGGGGAGGAATAACCACCTGCACCAGGACAGGTTGGGGGCTGACCTGCTGGAGAGCAGCTCTGAGGAAAAAAACCTGGGAGTCCTGGTGGACAACAGGATGCCCATGAGCCAGCAATGTGCCCTTGTGGCCAAGAAGGCCAATGACATCCTGGGGTGCATCAGGAAGAGCGTGGCCAGCAGATCAAGGGAGGTCATCCTGCGTCTCTGCTCTGCCCTGGTGAGGTCCCATCTGGAGCATTGTGTCCAGTTCTGGGCTCCCCGGTTCCAGAAGGACAGGGAACTGCTGGAGAGGGTACAGCAGAGGGCTACAAAGATGATTATGGGGCTGGAGCATCTCTCTGATGAGGAGAGGCTGAGGGACTTGGGTCTTTTTAGTCTGGAGAAGAGAAGACTGAGGGGGGATCTGATCAATGCTTATAAATATATAAATATAAAAATAAGGGTGGGTGTCAAGAGGATGGGGCCAGTCTTTTTTCAGTGGTGCCCAGTGACAGGACAAGAAGAATTGGGCACAAACTTGAACATAAGAAGTTCCACCTAAACATGAGGAGGAACTTCTTTACTTTGAGGGTGTCAGAGCCCTGGAAGAGGCTGCCCAGGGAGGTGGTGGAGTCTACTCTGGAGACATTCAAAACCTGCCCGGACACGTTCCTGTGCAACCTGCTCTGGGTGGACCTGCTTTGGCAGGGGGGTTGGACTAGATGATCTCCAGAGGTCCCTGCCAACCCCATATCATTCTGTGATTCTGTGGTTCTGCAAAGTTTTTCAATCATTCTGCTAATGCAAATTAAGATTAGAAGGATACTTTCACAATTTTGACAAGGTGTAGTCCAGATGACCATTTAAACTGTAGTTAACAAAGTGAAGAACAAGAGACTTCACACAGGGTTTCCCCTGATGCGGCTGTGAAAGCAAGGCATGTTTGCCCGGACTTTGCTGCCTGCCTGTCGCCTGCTTCTTAGGCAGTTTAGAGGATATGGCACCATTCTTGCAGAAGACTTCATGCTATTTTTTAAGTTATAATCAGAGTGCAATAATGGGAACCGTTTGCTAGAGGAATGCTTCCCAGGGGCATAGAGGAAGGTGGTGAATGCTCCAGTCCCAGCCCCGCAGCATCCCGTGCTGGGTGCAGGCAGAGCCCTCTGGTGAAAAGGCAAAGGCAATTGCAGGAGATGAGTTTTCAGGGTTATGGTTTACACCCAGTGTAACTCCATTCACAACAAGGGAGTTACTCGTTAATATCACCAAGCAAAATAAAATACAAGTCGTTGATGCAGGATCTAATCATGCCCCAACTTTTATTTTTTCCACTTAGCAACAACACTTTTTTAATTTACACGTTCAATTCACTTCAAGTATTGCTGATGGTCTTTAAGATGCACTGTTCACCTAATCTTCTTTTGCTGTATTAAGCATTTATATAGTAAAGATATAAATATATATTAAAAATAAATGTTTCACAACAAAGATAAAAATAGTTTTTTATAATTTCTGTCAAAAATGGAATGAGACACATGCAGTGCTCTCATTTTCATATTCGGCTGCAGTTTTTAACGAAACACCGCACGAGAACAAAAGCGGTAGCAGGAAATGCGGAGCACTGGCAGGAATGAAGACTTCGGAGCCTTATTAAAATTCAGGCCTCATAAGAAAAGAAAAATAAGGGTCAAGTACATGTTCATAATGGGATCAGAAGTGTTCAGTGTCTGCGTATAAGCACAAACAGTGCTCTCAAAAAGGTTTAATCTAAGAACCTCAACAGTAATGCATTTTTTATGAAATATTTTATAAAAAAATAGCTTACGTGACTGCTGTAGTTTACAATAAATACTAAATAGAATAAAACTTTTGTCCATTTTCAGATCCTAGCCAAATAATGAATGTAGAAGATGAACCAGTTATGCATTTTTCTTCCCTCAGTACTTCACAGAGGAGGAGTATTTTAATGTCTTCTGGGCAGGGAAAGCATTTTAACCCAAGTCAGCCTAAAGTATGACGAAGTGGCGCTGTGGTTTCAAGGACCTGTTTGTGTGGGAAAGGTGATAGGAATCATCTTACTCTAGACAATATCTGGTGTAGGGGTGTCCTGCATGATTCAAGACCTGGTATCTGGGAAATTATATTGGATGTTTGAGTTGAGATTCTGAGTAAAGGAATTTTTCTCATTCTCACTCTTTTTTTACCTAGTTCTTGCTGCTGAAAAGCAGTTTTCTAACCCAGAAGCAGCTATTTTTGCAGGCACCAGTTTCTGTACAGAATTTTTTGGTGATGCCTGTCCTAATTTTCCCTTGGGTGGCACAGGACAGTCCTTCTCATCTTTTACCTCAAACACTGACATTAATCAGATTGTTTCATTAAATAAACAGGGGTGATGAATCTTTTCAGCAGCAGACAGATGCATGGCCTGATCCAGAAATTGCCAATGTGACTCAAAGCTTGGCCTGGAAACATGAAAGGATTCTAATGCTTTTTATTACATTGTTAATGCTATAATCTACCTGCATGAGAATAAAACTCACAAAGAAATACCTCAAAATGTAAATAACCAATAGCATTATGGGGAACCTTGAATGGATCATTTTAACCAGACTGTGAATTATAATAAATCATAACATATTCCAAACATTTGTGGTAGAAAATCTGAGGTTTAGTTATCTGATAAAAGAATTTATCTTGCTGTCAGTGTCCTTTGGTGGCTATAGAAGTACAATAGCTCCCTGCAATAGGATGCATATTCTTTCTCTCCTCAGCTGTACAAAGTGGATCAATACTTGAAAGTATTTTAGCAATGCATATATCTTAACATAGATATGATTTATCATATCATTTTACATATAACTCTGAAGCACTTACTTCTAGGAGTAAAAAAAAAAAACAACCACAATGATTTCTGAAATTCCAAAGTTTACAGTTGAGTATTATTTACAACAACTCTTATCTGTAGTCCCATTTGCTTTACCTTTATTTTTATGTTATGTTATGGGAATTTTTATTCCTATTGAGTAACCTTTTTAGTTTTTAAAGAAGAAGCTAAAATCTTGCGGCCAATGTAGGTGTAGGATTTTAGGAGAGAAGAGAGGTGCCATGTGCTCTCTGTAGGAACAAAGAAGAAAAAAAAATCTGTTAAGAGTATAAAAATGCAAAGTAGGAAGACTGAGCAATACAAAAGAAAAGTGCCAGCTTTGCAGGTTTCTACTTTCTACTCACCAATTGCTAGTCTTTGCTTTTGACAAGTGGATAATCGTTAAAGTTAAGGTCATGTCAAACAGATTTTATGCCTAGGCTCTTTAATAATATTTGTAAGCCTGTTACATATATATCCTAGTCATCAGATGACATAAACCATGTTGGTTTGGCTCTTATGATTATTTTTATGTCACATTTCATGGGAACTTCACAGTGTAGATGTATTGATCTGGTTATAGGTACACAATCTACTATGATTTGTGCTATTAGTGGCACAGAACACAGTGGCATTAATAAAAAAAAGTCTTTTTCAGCATAGTACTTGGTGATGACTGATGAATGAACTGCTGAATTAAAAAAAGTTGTTCTGAGACCTTTAGGGTTACCCCTTTAGGGCATGTAAAATGTAAAGCAACCTCTGGGGATTGCCGAGTGTCCTCAGCTTGTACTGACCCTCCTGGAAGGTGAGGTGGTGAGCAGCTCCCTGAAGGATGATCGGAACCTCAAAAGCAAGAAGAGGCAACCGATTCTCCAAAGTGACCGTTGTTTCCTTTTCTCACCCACAGCACTCCGGCAGTGTACTTCATACGATCCTACCCACTCCTGGGCTGTAAATAGTCAAATGAGTGTTTTCAATTACTCTTGACTGCTGAATGAATATTAAAGGTCTTGCAGCCAGAATATGTGTTAATGGAAACTGCCTCACGTGCAGTAGCATGGCATCCTCTCTGTGCCAGCACGCAAATGTTTTTCCCAGAAATTATGCAAAATGCTGATGTAAGTCCCAGGTGAAGGGGAAGAAGGAGATGTAGAGGGGGAAAGGAAGAAAGAGGTCTATAGAAACATACAAAGAACCAGTTTGTTTCAATTAATTTTTGGACTGAGCTATTGAACGATTTCAATAGGTGTGATTAACTGCAGGCTTCCCAGAGCTTGAAAAAGTTTTCCGTGCATTTCATGTTATCGTAACACATTCTAAAGTTTCTCCCACAAAGGTATTAGTGCAATATGCAGTAGTAGCAGGACTTGGGGTTTCTCATCACACTTTTATCTGGTCAGTACAATTTCTTCTGGTCACTAGGTGGCAGAATGTGTGTTGACTTAGAAGCACATTTTGCATTGAATTGAGAATTCGGGACTTTCAGTGTCTTTTTCACTATAAAATTATCTCCCCCCCCCAAAAAAAAAAAAAAAAACAAACAAAAACCATTTCATTACATTCAAAGGACTGAGGGGGTTTTGTGTGCTTTTTTTTTTTTTTTTTTGTTCTTCTTTTGTAGGGCTCGGGTTAAAAAAACAAAACACCCAAAAGAAGCAAAACAGGAGCTGCAGGTTATTTTTTCCCTTACAGTAAGCCCCGTGACAAAAGAGAAGAAAATCCCAGGAGCACTCCCTCCTTGTCTCCAGCCCTGCCTCACTGCAGCAGGGCACTCAGGCCCCACAAGGAAGCACTTGTTCTCAAATGCTGCATTGAGAGGATGGAGAGCTTCAGGGCATTGGTGGATATCGTCACCCTGCAGTACAGACTTAAGCTATGGCTTTCTATGGGAACCCCTTCAAACGTTATTTCCTCACCAGATGGGCCAGTTGCCAAAATGGTAACATAGCTATTAGCTGAATTAGATTTCCATGGGAACCTCTTCTTAGCAAATGTGGAAAATGTTCTTAAAACAGTCTTTGACTACTTCCTATGTAGATCCTGGTCCCATAAAAAGTCCTCTTTTGGCTGTCCGAAGCACTATAGAAGAGCTTTGGCCTGTTTCAAACTGAATGGACTAATTTCTTTTACCAGAGTGAATTAAGATCTGAACTGAGCTGTATTCATGAACACAGTGAGAAAGATATCCTATTACTCATGAAAACATGGAGAGTATTTTAATAGTAGTGGAAATATGAAAGGCAATAGTATTTGTACTAGCAAAGTAATTTTTTTATTATACTACACTCTTGCGTTTTATCAAGTAAAAGATAGGTTAACATTTGCAGGAAATTAGATACAAGATTTCCTTTTTCACGCACACGGCAATATACTAATACATACATGTATGCACTCTTTCATCTTTCAGAAAATTAGGGAAAATAATTACGTATTCTAAACAGTAAACATATTCTACATAGGTAATTAGTTTGTGTTTGTCTCTAGGGAGACCCATTTGCTCCTAGGAAAAAACGTTAGATTAATACTACTGCTGCTATTTTTCATGACATAAGAAAAGAAATACTACTGAATTAAAATATAAATTATAGCACAAATATTGATGAGTTGGTCTTTCTCGTGGTAGTACAATCTGCCATCTCTCTGTGTTTCTCTGCAGCGACTCCCTTGGCCAGCCGTTATCTTCAGCAGGATCTGAACCTGTTTATTTGCGGCTACAGATTTGGTCAGTGAAGAATATCATAAAGACGTAATATTTATTCACTTTGCATGTGCACAGAATGTTGAAACTGTGCAAGCTCTATTACTTGCCTTCCTGGGCCCAATTGCTCATCATCTTACACCTAGGCAGGAGAAACTGAGCGTGTGAATCTAGTGAAGTGACTCATACCTGTTCAAAATGAATGTAAAATGTCACCACAGCAGGTACTGTGTTTTCACGTGTGCTTTGCAGAATTATAACTGAGCAAAGAGGAAAAGAAGGGGTGAACGAAAGCCCAAACTGCAGCTTTACCCATATATATCTCTACTAGATCTGACATTTTATAATAATCATGGCCAGTATGCAGAAGATGCTCTGTAGTTCACATTTTTCCTATTCAAATATTTCCCCTAGCAATCCATCCCAAAATGTTTGTATTCAAATAAAAATAATAAAACTGATAAACCCGATAATGTAAATTTCCTTTAACATTAAAATCCGCTAAATTCAGCAGTATATTGGTCTCTCATGTTCCCTATTATTCTCCCAAGAGATTCATGGATGTAATAACACATTAAAGAATGAAAACACAGGGAATTACTTTTATTTATTTTTGCTTTTTAAATGAAAGACCTTAAATGCATTCTCTTGTAGTATTCTCATCATTTTAATGTTTCTACTATAATAACTTATTCATGTGTAGCCTTTAAAAATTAAATCAGGGTATCATAATAATACTTTGGTATCTTTATTGCTTTTTTACATTTCATGCTATTATACTTCTGCATTAAGCGTTTTGCTTTTGACATATATTTAATTAATTGAATTATTGATATATTTAGCCAGTGCAGTAGTTATTTCAGAATAGTACAGGATAGTAGCATTTTTATATAAACAATTTCTTTTTACCGAACACTGCAGCAAGCTACCTAGACACAGGCTCGTATGTGCCTCTTTATTGCTCTATATATTTACAACTTGAGAGAAGTTGACTGAGGATAAACAGTAATTTTCTAAGCTATTCTTGAATTCAATAACTTAATTCTCTTTCTTTTCTGTTCTAGAAACACTGAAAAGTAAGTAAAGGTAATTGTAGAAAGCAGGATTTACAAGGACATCTAGACTATTTCCTTGCCCTGCAACTATTTACTGCAGACATTTCTGCAGATGGTTGCCTAATCTTTTCTAAAAGATACCAGCATTCATTAAAATCTGAGATGAATTATCTATGAATTTATGACAGGGAAGTTTAAAATCTGAAAGATTATGAAACTGTATGAAGAGAAGGAAGAAAAATCAACATTTGAAATAATAGGTAATGCAAACTCTACTTACTAGAGTGGAGTTTTTGGGTTGTGGTTTTTTTTTTTCCAAATGGTAAAGCTTCTAGGTGAACCTAAATGATATTGCATGCATTTTTAAGAGGATTTTCTAGTCTTTGTTTAAGTCTCCTGAATTGTTTTTACAAAAGAATAATAAAAAATGGAGGAAGTGCCTCTGAATGTGAATTTTGCACACTACATTTTTATCATTTGTGGTACCACAAAGCTGGCTGTTAATATTCAGACACCATGGGTAGCTGCTGAATTTTACATACAGAGGAGAGGAGAGGAGAGGAGAGGAGAGGAGAGGAGAGGAGAGGAGAGGAGAGGAGAGGAGAGGAGAGGAGAGGAGAGGGGAGGGGAGGGGAGGGGAGGGGAGGGGAGGGGAGGGGAGGGGAGGGGAGGGGAGGGGAGGGGAGGGGAGGGGAGGGGAGGGGAGGGGAGGGGAGGGAGGGGAGGGGAGGGGAGGGAGAGGAGAGGAGAGGAGAGGAGAGGAGAGGAGAGGAGAGGAGAGGAGAGGAGAGGAGAGGAGAGGAGAGGAGAGGAGAGGAGAGGAGAGGAGAGGAGAGGAGAGGAGAGGAGAGGAGAGGAGAGGAGAGGAGAGGAGAGGAGAGGAGAGGAGAGGAGAGGAGAGGAGAGGAGAGGAGAGGAGAGGAGAGGAGAGGAGAGGAGAGGAGAGGAGAGGAGAGGAGAGGAGAGGAGAGGAGAGGAGAGGAGAGGAGAGGAGAGGAGAGGAGAGGAGAGGAGAGGAGAGGAGAGGAGAGGAGAGGAGAGGAGAGGAGAGGAGAGGAGAGGAGAGGAGAGGAGAGGAGAGGAGAGGAGAGGAGAGGAGAGGAGAGGAGAGGAGAGGAGAGGAGAGGAGAGGAGAGGAGAGGAGAGGAGAGGAGAGGAGAGGAGAGGAGAGGAGAGGAGAGGAGAGGAGAGGAGAGGAGAGGAGAGGAGAGGAGAGGAGAGGAGAGGAGAGGAGAGGAGAGGAGAGGAGAGGAGAGGAGAGGAGAGGAGAGGAGAGGAGAGGAGAGGAGAGGAGAGGAGAGGAGAGGAGAGGAGAGGAGAGGAGAGGAGAGGAGAGGAGAGGAGAGGAGAGGAGAGGAGAGGAGAGGAGAGGAGAGGAGAGGAGAGGAGAGGAGAGGAGAGGAGAGGAGAGGAGAGGAGAGGAGAGGAGAGGAGAGGAGAGGAGAGGAGAGGAGAGAGAGGAGAGGAGAGGAGAGGAGAGGAGAGGAGAGGAGAGGAGAGGAGAGGAGAGGAGAGGAGAGGAGAGGAGAGGAGAGGAGAGGAGAGGAGAGGAGAGGAGAGGAGAGGAGAGGAGAGGAGAGGAGAGGAGAGGAGAGGAGAGGAGAGGAGAGGAGAGGAGAGGAGAGGAGAGGAGAGGAGAGGAGAGGAGAGGAGAGGAGAGGAGAGGAGAGGAGAGGAGAGGAGAGGAGAGGAGAGGAGAGGAGAGGAGAGGAGAGGAGAGGAGAGGAGAGGAGAGGAGAGGAGAGGAGAGGAGAGACCCTTGGCTGCTGTAAGCTGACCTGGTTGCACCCAGCCAGGCCAAATTCTGTTAGTTGAAGATGGGGTCTAGAAGATCTTTTCCAAAACCATAGAATCATAAAATCATAGAATGGTTAAAGTTGGAAGGGACCTTAAAGATCATAGAGTTCCAACCACTAGAGCAGGTTGCTCAAAGCCCCATCCAGCCTGGCCTTGAACACCTCCAGGGATGGGGCATCCACAACTTCCCTGGGCAACCTGTTCCAGTGCTTCACCACCCTCACGGTAAAGAATTTCCTCCTAATATCTAATCTAAATCTCCCCTCTTCCAATTTAAAACCATTACCCCTTGTCCTGTCACTACATCTCCTGACAAAGAGTCCCTCTCCAGCTCTCCTGTAGGCTCCCTTCAGATATTGGAAGGCTGCTTTTACTAAAGGTAAAAGGTTTATATAACCTGTTTGCAAGGATACGTAGCTTTTACTAACCATCACTGCAGGTTAATGATCACATGCATGCAATTTCAAAATACTACTCCACCCAATTCAGCCTGGGAGACGTGTATGGCACAGCCCCCTGATGTGTAGAGTGTTGCAATGGCTTCCAAAATGGACCTGGGACCTCCTAAAAGGTCTGAACTCTTATGGTCTGAACATCTATGGCCTTAACAAATATGAATCATAAATAACTCTTCTCTAGTCAACAGAATTCCCTTAATGAGAAGACACGACACAAATGAAAGGAAAATCAGTGATTCAAAATTTAAATCTCAAAACAGATTTTCACAATAACTAAATCCTTCTTTCAGAAATACATGTATGGGATTTTAAGTAGGAAAGCACATAAGAGATTTACCCTAAAACTATCACGGAAAATCACTTGGACCTAGATATTTCAGGATTTTTTTAAAACCCATTAAGTGTTTTCACTGGATTTAGTAAAAGCACACTTTTCTAGGTGTCACCATTTAGGCTGGGCTGGCCACTAAACTTACCTCAAACCAGGACATTACGTCTCTGAGATTCTCATTTTGCAGTAAGACTCAGCAATTCATTTAATGGTTTTAAGGACCCAGATATCACACCGAGGCTAAAAAGCAGTATTCTCCTTCACTCTTGCTGCATAATCTACGCTTAGAAAAAATATCTGAGCTCATCTGCTAACACATCCTACCTCTATGGCCCAGAGAACACCCCATGGTTGGCTTATTTGACAGGTGTTGTCCATGCAATGTCGCTATAAAAGCAAATGAACTGTTCAGCTGCAGATCTGAGCTAAGCAATGCGTAGTTTGTCGACCACCTCTTAGGGATGTTCACCCTGAAGCCTCCATTAAAGAACAACAGGGGTGCAAGATTTCTCTCCTCCTTAACAACAGGTCAAATACCAAATGCCAACATATAAAAAAATATAGTGGAAAAAAATGACCTAAAAGCAGACATGGGTATAATCTATCTAATCATACTGTACTACTTTTAACCGAACAACCGCACTTTACTGGTTTGAGAAAATGAATCCATTAGAATTAGTAAGACTATGATAATGATGCTCTACAGATCTACAAAATACACAGATTACTCTGAGAGCCATTAGTATACTTCGTTTTTTCCAATATACATACCTTTAAAAATTTTTTTAAATGCTGTTCTGTAGCTGTGACAGAGATTTTTACTCAATCATGACAAAGTGCCTCCTGGTCCAGTTCTCTGATTAGATTAGAAAGCAATATAAAATACAATCTAGTCAACGTGACACTGATACTTGTATTAGAGAGAACAATGGGGATGGCAATACTGAAGAGGTATCATCCTCAGAGGTGGAAGGCCATGCCTGTCTTTCATCAATAAGCATCAAAGTAACTGATTTTCTCATTGTTTCTACATCCCTACATGATGTCAGACACTTGGACCACTTCAAAATTCTCATGCATCTTCTGCAAATATACTGCAACTATCTATACCTTTTGACCTTCAGAATGATTAATGTCAGTGTACTCTATGGAGAATTGTGGCTGCTTCCCCAACAGACGTCAATAATAAGGATCATTAAAAAACACCTATTCCCTGATGGCTGCACAAGATATACCTCATGTAACTCATTTCAGCTTGTCAGCATAATATGCAATATCGTTACCTGCCAGACACCAGTATAGGTTAGGGGTGGACCTGCTGGGAAGCACTTCTGAGGAGGAGGATCTGGGCGTCCTGGTGGACAGCAAACTATCCATGAGCCAGCAATGTGCCCTTGTTGCCAAGAGGGCCAACGGGATCCTGGGCTGCATAGGGAAGAGTGTGGCCAGTAGGTCGAGGGAGGTCATTCTCCCCCTCTGCTCTGCCCTGGTGAGGCCACAACTGGAATACTGCATCCAATTCTGGGCTCCCCAGTTCAAGAGAGACAAGGAACTACTGGAAAGAGTCCAACGTAGGGCAACTAAGATGATTAAGGGATTGGAGCATCTTTCTTATGAGGAAAGGCTGAGAGAGCTGGGGCTCTTTAGCCTGGAGAAGAGAAGGCTGAGGGGAGACCTTATTAATGCTGTATAATAAGTATTTTAGATACTAAAAAGGGTGGGTTGAAGGATGATGGAGCCGGACTCTTTTCAGTGGTTCCCAGTGACAGGATGAGGGGCAACAGGCACAAGCCGGAACACAGGAAGTTCCATTCAAATATGAGGAAAAACTTCTTTCCGATGAGGGCGACAGAGCCCTGGAAGAGGCTGCCCAGGGAGGTTGTGGAGTCCCCTTCTCTGGAGATTTTCAAGACCCGCCGGGATGCAGTCCTGAGTGATGTGCTCTGGGCAGCCCTGCTTTAGCAGGGGAGTTGGACTAGATGATCTCTAGAGATTCTATGATACCTAAAGTCTATCTTAGCTCATCATGGTCCATCATTTGAAGAAACGGTGCCAATAGTCAACACATATGAGTATCTGGAGATTGCAAGCAGGGATTTTTTCAGTGAAGATGTTTAGTTCTGGACTTAGAACCATAGAGACTGTGATACTCATTAAGCTGGGAAATCTGACTCTTAAGTTATGTAAGAATGACCTATTGCTTATGGACATAGATAAACTAGTATCTCTTTTATGAAGGAGTCTGCAGTTAGTGGTGTTTTAAGTAGTGCAAATCGACTTTCTCTTAATAGCTGGAGACCTGCAACTGGGATGTGTATCATGGCTCTCTAAGAGAGGCTTAAGACTGGAATCACATTATGCTGCTCCTAACTATGAACCTTTTAAAATTCTCTCCAGGGCTACTTGCACATCTGCACACAAATATCCTATAAATCTCTCCCATTGCTTCTACCCTGCTGTCCAGAAAGGGCTGGAAAAGAATGGGCTCACTAGGGAGCTCAGTAAAGTAGCTACAAAAATATGTTTTATACAAAGATATTTTCAAACAAAAAATTGAATTTGCTTCAAATTATGTTTTTGCCTCTTGTGTGTTGGCTCTCTGAAAATATTGTAACCATTTAGATACCTGAAAGAAGCGCTCTCAAATATAGTCTACTTTAAGCATGCATAATGGAAATTTTTATGGTAGGTAAGTTCTGATCAATAAATTAAATTATGCTCACTAGAGACTTAATAGTATATATGCTGATTGTCCAGTCCGGAATCAGAATCAGAACTACAAAAGCAATACATCTAATCACAGATAGCCAATATGCGTTGTAAGGTGAATATAAAAAACAGTGAGTATTGAGGAACAGAGGAGGGTGGAAATAATGCATTTTTTTAGAACAGCTAAAGTATTGGGGCAAATAGGCAGGTTTTGGGTACACAAGCTTTCAGTTCTGAAGTAGAAGCATCAAACTTCAAAGCTCCTAGGTGTTTTATTACTGCCATTACAAACCTTGCCTTGCTTATGTACTTAGACTACCATGACCCCAACACTACTAACACAATGAACTGATCAGATGCATTTCACATTCAGTTAAGTGGTTAACTGAACAATCAGAAGAGGTTATAAGCAGAAAATTCAGGAAAAAAGAAACGTTGCCTATGATGACCACAAAAATTATACAGGGTGTATTATTTTCTTCAATCTAGCCATCAAGGGTACGTTAAGCAGCCTGAAAAGCTAACATGGACACTCACAAGGTACCAGTTCTCAGAAGAAGCACAGAGAAAAAGAATTCTAGCTTTAGGCCTAATACAGAGACTACTCATTCTGTATTAATCTTGTGGAATAATTTTTATATTTTCCAGGATATATTTAAGTTTGATCTATTCTATTTATAAAAATAAAAAATAAAAAAGGTTACTTCAACTTGGTATCCACATCTCAGATTAATCTCAGATTAAATAAAGTACTTCTAAAAACTCAAGTCTTACGATTTTAGAAACAACTTTCAGCAAATAAGCACATCATTCTGGCTTTTAAGAATCATTATTTGCATGATATATATATAGCAAACTTCACTAAAATCTATTCGAGGAATCCTAGGTTTCAAAAGTAACGTTCCATTAGTTTTAATGAAGGTTTTGCAAGTGCTGCAGCAATGGGTCTGCAAAGCCTGACTGAACTGGAGTGCTCTGTGCCAGGGCTCTGCAGCCCTGAGGTAGTTACATCTATAGTCAGAGCAATTTATTTCCCAGGATAACTGCAGAACCCATTGATGCAAGACATGGTTATACAAATGCCCACATGCTAACATATGTAAACCATCTCAAAAGGATAGTCTGGGTGCACAAGATCTACCTCTGGGAAAAGGGCTTGGTGCCACACGACAGCACATGTATCGAGTTTAGGCCATAGAACAGATGTTCCATTTCTTACTTCCACATAATTTATATTTTAAAAAAATCATTACAATTTCCCAAAAGACATGAAAAAGCAATTTCTTATGAAACAGATTCTGTCCAAAAATAAGTCATTAATGCTAATACACAACTGCCTACATGTTGGTAATCACAGTTAGCACTTAGGTATCATTTTGATTATTTTATATGGTGCATTTCAATTACTCTTTCCCACTATCAAAAGAATAGACAAGTCTCATTCTGCCACATGTTGTTGTAGTTTTGATACCGAACACCAGAATAACATCACCTACAAATGACAATACTTTCACCTCTACGAGTGTAAATCAAAACTCATGAAATAATGGAATTAAATGTGTATATAACTGCTGCGTGAGCAGAATTGATGCCAGACATTAATTCCTGTAAGCAGCACATAGGACTGACAGACCTAGAATAATAAATTATGATTTTCTAGCTCCTTTCTCTAGGTTCCCTTAGACTATGTGGATTCTTATGCATATCCGTACAATTTAATCTTTTAGATTATAGGAACAAATACAGCTAGTTAAAGATTTCACTAAATCCTTATCCATGCTGTGGTCAGCTTGGATTCGCCTCTAAGTGTCAGTCTTTCAAAAGGTAATGACAATTAATCATTCCCAATACTAAGAATAGGACAGTACAATAATCTAGGAAAAAAAAAGTGCCTTTTGGGACAACGTCTTTTGTTGTTCTCTTATTACCCCAAGGTCCATCACTGATATTGACGTGAAATGTCTTGGTTGCATGCACTGTGTACATACTAAACTGAAGTTAGGAACATCAGCCTTTATATCTTTGTTATGTCTCTCTGGCAGGGCCTGGGCAATTTGCTAAAAAAGTGAAAATTGATTAAAAATAGTAAAACACTTGTGGAGAGAAAAAATATTATATGTGATTACTGGACTACTGGTGCTCTTCTGGACAAATTCTTGTAGCAATCAAGGAGTACATGAATATTAGTCTGAAAGAAAGATGCTGTTTGAAGGATATAAACAGGATGTAAATTGTTAAATAAGGTAATTCTTGCTAGCCCTAGGGATAACTGTGAGGGAAGACAAATCCCTCAGCTGGTATTTACAGTTGAAGCAAATTCTGGGTCCCAGACCAGTTCCACAAACTACCTGTAGATTCGGAATTTGGACTAATAGTTGGAGAGTTGCGATATTTCTGTGGGCATTTAGCTCCCTAACCCTAGAAGTCAAAACACAGCTTAAGGATTCTAAATAAAGAGATGTAAAAATTGAGTGTCTAGGAAGAGTTTCTGGCCAAGTTGTACAAAGCCTGTGTAAACACAACTACTTCTAGGTGTAAATTGTTGGGAAGGAGTTTCTTCTGGTTCCTCTCATGCCCTCTGCAATGAGTAGAACCTCTCTCCTGTTTTGGGAAACTTACAAAATTAGTTGTAGGTCACAGCACTTGGAGTAGCAGAAATGAGACTGCTGCAGCCTTCAGGGCATCAGAGAAAGCAGGAGTCCTGACTCTGATCTAAATAATACCTAAAGAAGAAAGTCAGGCAAGCAAAAAAAATTTGAAAGAGGAAAAAAATAAAGGAAAACAAAGGCACATCTCTTCAGAAAGAAAGAAATCACACATGCATACATGTCTGATGAGGGTCAGTCTGGCTCTGCTCACTGCAGGAGCCGTCCATAGGGTTGAGGAAGACAGAGAATCATTTAATCAACAGGGCTTCTGTTTGCATTGGCTGTGCCTGAGCTTAATTCAGAGCATCCTCAGGGTATATATGCTGACGTACTGTTTTGTAACTGCTCTGCTTAACTCAAATTTTAGCATGTTTTATGTGTATATTTTAATTTTATTTACATCACTGTTTACTACTACCTCTAAGCTAAGTAACTGCTGCTAGAAGAAAAAATGTCACAAACAATTGCAAGCGATTATGTTGCTTCACTGTAACAATATACAGTAAATGAACAGGTAAACATAATAAACCTAATTCAGAACTGGCTGTACTAATGCCGTGCCAGTGCATTCCAGTGGGCAGTAGGTGATATTTTTCATATGAAGAGATTATTTCATAAAAAAGCTGCTTCAAGGCCAGACTCGTTGATTAATCAGAACTAAGCTAAGAGTTTCAGACAAAAGAGAAGAAAGGCAAAAGCAAGAATAGCATTCTCTAAAAGCTGAAATAGATTTTTTTTTTTTTGTATCATAGCTGCATTTTGAATTGGAATTCTAATTGAAAAAAATCACTGAAAATAAAAATCCATTTCTGAGTTAAACATTTAATTCAACCCCAAATTTTCTGTCTGGCTCATGAAGCAAAAAAATTAGTATTATACCAGTGAATGAATTCGGAAAAATAGAAATTAAAAAAAAATAAATTACACCTACTCAAGCACACTAGGATTTACGTTACAAGTAAATTATTACTTCCTACATTAGGCTTCTTCATAATAGAAACAATAGCAACTTTACCTAGTGAAAAAGAAATAAAAGAATCATAATTATGTGGGATGTAATCCAAGAATTATAATTTCATTGAGCATATACAGGGACAAAATGTTAAAGGCAATAACCAAATGACAAACAACTCTGAAACCTGTTCACTCCATTCCATAAGGTTCTTAAAAAATGAACGTTTCTACATTCATACCAAATATCAAATAGCACTTAAGAATCTTTAAAACCCAAGTATCTGTTTGTGTTTGCTGCTCTGTATACTTACACACTGATGGAGAAATTGCTGATATTTTCTGCATGTGCTGAGGATGAATAAACTGAGCCATGAGGAAAGCGAGTACCTAAACCCAGTCGTCTTATTCTGCTTTAGACTTGGCATACTGCTTCACGGCTGTGAATTTTTATCATGTCCAATCTATTGATGATGCTTCTTGTCAGCTGCAGTTTTCATTAGGAAAAAGGAGTTACAGCTGATGGTAGAGTTTGTAGGAGTTCATAAATATTCTGCTACTGTTCAAAACTGCTGCAATGAACTAAAAGCAGACACATAAGCTGCATTTTTGAACCCACATGAAAGCAGAGCTATTAGACTATAAAGCCTGATCACTTGACATGTTAATTAAAGAATACAACCTATCAAATTAAATATGTCATATTTTTTCTGACTGGGTCCAGGGCAGAACAACAATCCACCTCTTCACTTTTTGCTCCTAACCAAGAGGTCTTCGTAACCCTTCCAATGGGATCTCTCAGAACACTGTTTTTGGAATGTTTTTTTTCATGGAAGGGGTTAATAGTGTGTGTTTGTCTCCACTGTTCCTGCTTCCTTCAGTGACTTGGGCAGGGAGCTGACCTGTGATCCGGCTAGGCACAGAACTTTCTACACGGGGAGGCTGATGGCTGAGCGCCAGCCTGCCCTCAACGAGCCTCTTCTGTGGCCTGGTAGGACATTCATCAATACAATGCTTGTACATCACTCTAAGGTCACTTTGATATAAATAACCAGTGACAGATGAGGCCTGTGTGGTGCTTGTTAGTGAGCCAGTGGTAGATATTTTATTCGAAGCCTGATCAATCACAGCACAGCAAGGTTCAGGAGATCTGTACGTGTCACTGTGGAACCATAGCAAGACCTTTTCTTCTTCAGCCACTGAGTATGCAAATTTCGAACTGGCACTTGTGCTCCTGCTTATAAAGAGTTTGGTGGATCCAGTGGCCTTCACCTTGAGACTGCAAGATTGCCCTACCTCTGGAGGAGAGAGCTGTCTCCCTTATGAATAAGTACAGTCTCATTTGGACCACGATGACTAAAGTCAGGGAGGCAGATTTGGTGGTGCAGGAAGTTGCCACTGCTATGGCCCTGGGGTGTTAGGAAAGGCAAAATATATAGCTACTCCATGCTGTTTGTTATAAGTCAAACTGGAAGGAATATTGGTTTAGAAATATGGCATCTGACATAGAAGATAGACCTCGGAAAAAGAAAGACAAACAGATACTTTAAAATTGAGGTGGGTAGTTTCTTTCTGAAGAACAAGAGGAGGCCTGTTTTCTTCTCCTTATATATATTTTTTTTCTTTTAGAAGAAAATTATCCCAGCGGCAGTGCTTGAGATTCATTAGTGTCATTTAGAAACCTTTCCTTTTGCTAAATGCAGTGCATGTATTCATGTGACTTTTTCATTGGAAAACTGTTGCCCAGCCAACGCAGGCTACGTAGATTGCTGTGAACTTGCAGACCCTAATTTTATATTTGAATTCCCCAACTTTACTTTCCCACCTATTGTTATTTGCTTCTTCTTTATTGTTATTGCCTTCTAAAAGCACTTAATCTCAGATGCTTTTGTCTGCTACCTCTTAAATTTTCAGGTTTCTTTGGTACATAAGAGCCTCGGAGCTGTACAGTTTTCCACGGCACTATGTGTGGTTGCAAAAATACCTCACATCCTCCAGATCCCATTTTCTATTTGGCTCTCCCCCGACTTGCTATTTGTACACCTAAAGTCTCTTTCCCCCCTTTATGTACCAGCACGACACTGTATTCATGCTAATCTCTCTAAATCTCTCTATTAATCAAATTAAGTAATTAATTAATCTCTCTACATTTTCAGGGTACATCTACAAGCAGGGTGTGAAGATTTTTACTCTTGATTATTAAAGTAAAGCACAGAACACCAAGATACTGAAGTCATCCAGCAAGACTGCCCCATCCTTAGAATTCCTTACCATTCTAATAATTGTTTTGGTCAGTTGGGCCTTTATATTTACTATTTATGAAATACTGAAAAGACTCAGACTTGATACCGAACACTGAGGAAACCCACTGTTAATCATAATAGTTTAAGATCTGCTGGTGGGTCAAGTTGTATTTCATTTAACTTTAATTTATCTATACACTTACCTTTGTCAACAACATGTAAAATAACTCAAGATAGATAACAGCAAAAGGAAAACTTTTGCATCTCGTATTCTGTTGAATGGCACTAGTTGTATTCCTGTATATGAAGTAGTATTAGAAGCTCCACAGTAAAATATTTATTTCTACATTTTCCTTGGGAAATACAGATAGCATTTCAGAAATATAAATCTTATTAACATGTCCAGATAGACACTTTGGCTTACCAAATCTTGGCTGGTAAAGTATGAAAGTTTTTAAGAAAAAAAAAAGAGTAATATAAAATTCCTTTTTTCATCAGATTTGTTTGAGATGTTTTCTCTAATATCAGTGCCAAGGTTGTAGTATTTCATTATTTACATATTCTGCATTCTTCTTTGAAATATTATTTTATTTTAGAAAAAGGGTTTTTTTTAATTGAACATATTTTAGATTAGAAGCAAGTACATTTGCTAAAATATGTCAGGATTAGCATAAAGTATTAGATGGAAATTATATTTGATACTGAAATTCAATATGAGTGAAAAATACCAAAATGACTTTGGGTAGGGATGATGATGCAAAATTTGAACATTTAAGTTAGCACAGTGTGTTAAACAGTATAAACTATTGTGTTACTGTTAGAAGAAGACAGACAAAATGTAAGAAATGAACTAGTTGGAATGCACAGCCCACCTGAAAAGAATAGGAAGCATCGCTGTACTAGAGCAGGAGATGGAGAAGGGCCAGTTGTATATTTAATAACTACTTAGACTATGTAAAAGAGGATGAGAGGAGATGTTCAGCATCAGTAAAAGGAAGCTATGAAAGACTATTAATTTTATTGCATATGCACATATAATTAGTCTCCCATGCTACAATCCATGAAATATAGTTCAGTCCTAAGTTACTACTTACTCCATAATGTTACACTAACAATGGTAGCATTTTCAAAACAGTCTTTAATGACAAGTATTTCTCATCTAGAAATCTATAAATAAGAATTAGAACGCATCCTCACTGGACATTAAGTCAAAATTAATTCTTGGTCTGTCAGTTCCATTTCTACAAAGGCTTTCTGGAACCTCCTGGCAGGGAAAGCAGCTGTCAGAGACTTGCCTACCTAACTTTACTCGGCTTCAGAAAAGTAAAGCAAAGCTCCACACTCGTGTTCAGTACATGACACACACATCTCAGTCACAGGAAATTGTTTTTGTAAACTTTCAAAAACATAAATCCATACATTTTAAATAGCCCCAAGTTTCTACCCATCTCCATACATCTTGTATCTACAGAACACATTTGGGGGATTCTTCCTTTTCTTTTGAAAGTAATTTGGTTATTATTTTATTTTATTTTATTTTATTTTATTTTATTCTATTCTAAACAGTCCTGCTTAGTTCAACTGATACAGAGGTGATATACTGCGACTTGGACACAGTAATGTATATCAAGAATAGGCAGAAATTAGAAAAACAGTCAGTACAGGAAAGTTAGACAGCTGTAACTTCACCTTCAGGTGCTTGCTAACTAAAAAAGATACACACACTGAAGCATTCACAGCCATCAGTAAAGCATTCTTCTAAAGATAGAAGCACATTTCAGGAAGAATTTAATGAGTGGAGTGTTTCCTGCTCTATTGCTATGTAGAGCTGTGTCCCAAAGAAGGAAGAAGTATCTACTCTACTCTTGTGTTACTCCAAAATATGAACACCTAAACACGCTATGTAAATAGGGCAAAAAATATGAGATAACAAAAATGGAGAACAGGAAGATCTTATGAAGCAGACAAGGAACTATAAGGGGTGGACAACCAGGATCAATATGAAACACTACAAGCAATGCAAATCAGTTTGTGTTGTATTTGCAGTGATCTTTCCCACATTGGCCATTCAAAGCAAATAAGTGCAGCTGGTTAGAATGT
Source organism: Numenius arquata (assembly GCF_964106895.1). Lineage (NCBI taxonomy): Eukaryota > Metazoa > Chordata > Aves > Charadriiformes > Scolopacidae > Numenius > Numenius arquata. The sequence goes on from NC_133584.1 coordinate 31,329,317, forward strand.
AGAGTTGACAGCTCCGTAGCTCATTAACCTTTCTTTTCTGTTGCCCAGTCTCAACCTGCCTTAGTCAAGATCATAATACCAAGATGACTAAAAGAAAAAGGAGTAATCTCATGGGAGCAAAGATGTCAGTTTACAAAGATGACATGTTTTTATCTGTTCAGGTTTTCTCTTCACAACCTTCTATTTACAACTGCTTGCGTCATGTCTCTCCTTCACACAAAACCATTGTGTGTTTATATTTGGGAAGTATATAAACAGTTTTTATAACTTCAAGTTACACGTATTTTGTTCCTGTTTTATAAAAATGGACATGTTTAGTTTGGAGAAGAGGAAGCTGAGGGGAGACCTCATTGGCCTCTACAACTCCCTGAAAGGAGGGTGTAGTGAGGTGGGTGTTGGCCTCTTCTCCCAAGGGAATAATGACAGGACCAGAGGAAATGGTCTGAAGTTGGGGCAGGGGAGGATTAGATTAGATATTAGGAAGAATTACTTTACTGAGAGAGTGGTCAGGCACTGGAACAGCCTGCCCAGGGAGGTGGTGGAGTTGCCATCCCTGGAGGTATTTAAGAAAGGTGTAGACGTGGCACTTCAGGGCAGGCTCTAGTGCCCGAGATTGTTGGGTTGGGTGTTTTGTTTTGTGTTTGGTGTTGTGTGGGGTTTTTTTTAGTTTTTTTGTTTTTGTTTTTTTTGTGTATGGTTGGACTCAATGATCTCAAAGGTCCCTTCCAACCATGAAGATTCTGTGATTCTGTCATTCATACTTATGAGAAATTTTATCTATTTTGTCTTATTCATTATACGTTTCTTCCAGGACCATAGTTCTTTTTAGCATTACAGAGAAGTATGCCTAACATGACTTTGATATTAAGAGCCTGAGGTACTATTTCAATTAACAGGCTTATATTACAATATATATTACATATATATATAATATATATATTATATATATATTACAATATACAATATATTACAATATATTTTGAAGTAATTTTGAGATCAGAAGTTTTGTTCTTTCAGGGCCACTTCCCATAAACAAAATCATATTATAAATAGGCTTCACATAATGTTATGGATCATTAAGTACACTAATTATTTAAGGCTATTCGAAATTTACATGCGACAGTATGAGCCAGAACTGACCGTCAGATCAACAGAAACTACAGCACAGCAGCTATGTAGGTGACGAGCACAGAACTTTCACTTGCATTGAAAAAATATTAGAGATTTTTTCTTCATGTACTGGAAATGTCTCTCACATCACCGTATCTTCTACTGGAATCATGGTACAAACATTCTTCAGAGTTCCACAGCTGAATCATGGCTTTATTTACTTAACTATCCCCTCAAACCTGCTCTCATGGGCAGATGTTTGCCTGTAAACACAGACACTATCAGGACAAATTCCTTAAATTTTTTGAATAATTCTATGCTTTGAACAAACAGATCCTAGGATACTTTCTGTAGAGAATAAAAACTAAAATATAATAATAACAACCATAATCACATTTTCTTAACCCGTTATGCAATGCCCTACATACTTGACAATATAACTATATTAGTTCCAGTGAAGCCAAGCCTGACTGTGTTATAAATATGAAAGTAATTAAGAGAAATGCAAAAACTGCAGCTAAAGCCTTTTCCTGCAACCTTTTACTACTTTTAAAGCAACCTTTACTACTTTATAGGAGAGTTTCCCAACTTTAATCTATGTTACTCTGTCTTTAAAATTGTCAGAGAATCAAGACACTGCATATTCTACATGGTAATGAAGCCATCAGTGTCAATCTCATTCTCTGAACAGCTACCATCTAAATTAAAGGGAAAACAGCTAATATGCATATTAATGTACTTATGTGTGCATCTCAGTATGACCAAGTGGGTAAAAAGGTTGCATACTGTCATTCCAATACGTATGCAGCTCTGATCCTCCTTGTCTCACTACTCATTCCCATAACTCCATTTGAGTTATCATCCCAGCTTTCAGTCTAAATATGTGATTATGCATTCTCTTGTAGTAATAATATATGCTGATACTGAGTATGAAATTAGAGAGAAAGTGAAGTACTATATTTTAATGGCATAAAATGTTGGCTCTTAAACCTGTATTAATTATTCATTTTTGTGTAGCAGGTTCCTCAATGCATGATAGACGTAGTTAAGTACATATCTGGAATATCATATATTAACCACTGCTAAAAAAATAATTCAGAAGAGATAACTTTTCAGCTTCATTTAGCTTACTTTTGTGGTTGCAAACGCAAATGAAAGGGACAAGTACACTGTGTCTCTTGCTACCTAAAGCCACCGGCCATTAAATAATCTAGATCCTAGGCTTGGGATAGCTCATGAATAACTACCAAAGCACTTTACTTAAATTGGTGGACTAAATTATTCATTCAGAATTAAAGTTGCCCTAATTCATTTTAGCTTACTGGGTAAATTAAGCTAAAAAGAATTAGAACCACTTTAATTCTGAATGAGAGTAGTCCACAAAGTAGAGTAAGTAATTTATTTCAGGGTCACACCTTCAGCTGATTCTGAATTTTCTATGGCATTTCCACAAAGACAAGTCTTGAATTTGTCTCCCCATATCACTGCACACAGTTCTTACTTATTCCAACTAGACATTTAGTTTTTCTCTTCTAATGTTTTCCTTCTCTCTTGGATGTATTAGACATTTGAAGGACAGACTTTAAATTTCTGCAATTTGCAGAGCAGTAACAGGTCTAGACTGTGGGCAACCTGTCTATCTGTTTACTTTTCTTTTTTTTTTCCTTGCAACCTCTGTTTCTGCATAATTCTGACATGGTTCTCAAGAGAACAGTAAGGTGAATGCTTATCTTTAAAATTACCTTTTTTTCAGTAGCAGGTTCCCATGTAAAATGGGGAATGAGAGTTAGGAGAAAGGAAAAAGATCAAACCTTGACTGTATCTGTCATGTCATTTTGTCATGGTCACAAAATCTCTCTTCTGAGATCCAAATAAAGGAGCTGATGAGTTAGTGATAGTCTTTCAACATGACACAAAGTAGCACAACCACAATGGCAGAAAATACTAGTAAGGCAAAGATCATGAAGAAAAAAGTCTATTTTCAGCCTTTCTTTTTTGAGACAAAGAATATCAATAGATCAGACTGAAACAACTCTACCTCAAATTATCAGGTTGGCTTTTTTTTTTTTTTTTTTTTTAATATCCTAAATCCTAACAGATTGACCTGAGTATTCTTTTCTCCTGTCTCTATGTGGAATAGCTACATAGTTCTCCTCAGAAAGGTTCCAGTGTTTGGCCAGTGGTGTTCTTCTACACATTTTGAATACAGATCCTCAAAATCTTGCTGCAATTTTTTTTCATTGCATATTTCAGTCAGCAAATTCTAGCATAGATGCATTTAGCTTCATAATTCAGTACAGCCTTATTTATTAAAATTAATTGTGAGGTAGAGTCCTTGGATCTCCCACAAAATTAAAAACCCAGACACCTGAGCGTCAAGAAACTTTTAGTTTCTATTGCTATTTCTGCATCTATTCAAAGTATACAGTGAGGTTTCTGACTTTCAGCATCTACAGGTTTATTTTTAAATGTGATTAATTTGAATACTGCATGATTGTGGTGTGATCACGTGGTCCTTGAATTAATATGACTAACAAAAAAGAACTGGTTTTGTTTAGTCTAGGTTGGTTGCCCTCAGAAGCTTACCATGCTTCCTCCATGCTTACCAAGTACTGAACAAGAAGCAATTTAATGGATTAAAGCTTAGAACAAGCCAGACTTGGGATAGATATTAGGAAGAAACAGGAGTTCTTTTTCTACTAGTGCATTGACACAATATTTATGAAATTTATTACACAGAGGTAATGTAGAATGAAATGTAGCAGTACTGACGTTTGCTCTGCCCATCTCAGCATATCTGTCCACCACATACGGACATCCCCGTCTCCATAAAGCCCAGGATATATCTTTTTTCATTATCTACCTTTTGATTACCATGAAATACAATACATATAGAAATAATAAATAAACTTTGTAGAGATATGGAATACATAATCCAACGGCCGATATACATTGTTCATTTGTTTTTCAGTGAATTAAAACTGAGAAAAGTTTTGTGTATGTTTTTAAACACTCCTGCTTATCACACCTTATTGAGACCATCAGGATTTAGGCATCCTAAAGTGATTGAAAGATAACTGTAAATAGGGCTAAAATCAATACCCTTTACTTCTCATTCCTTTCCTAGATAAAAGTTGCTTTTTAGAAAAAAAAAGATTAAAACAAACAAACAAAAAGAATAATAAAAAAAAAGGAATGGAGGAATAGAATAAATAGAATAAAGGGTTCCATAAATCAGAACAAAATTTCCATTTTCATGCAGAGCATCTTCAAAAACTATGCATATACTTACATGAGTTGAAGAACACGTCTTTCTATATAAAAAAGCGTAAATGAGAGCAGAAGTGTTAAGAAGGAAGTGGTCATGTATACCTATATTTTTTCTAATATAAACTTCGAATGCTTCTGAATAAACTTTGCCATGACTCGCATACTGAGTAGAGTACCTACATGCCTGGTCCTATCTATTCATAATTCCTGTCCATGAGCTGCATTCTAGATGGTGGAAAGCCCACGAGTATAACTCTTCTCAAATGCTGCCACCTAAAGGCTAAAATGAAGTACAACTGCAGAGATGTGTTGACCAAGATCGGCAAAAAAGAGCAAATGGGAAAAGGGAAGTAAAATGCAACATTGCAGAGCTGTTGCTTGGATATCACATACCAAATACATTCATGTTTAATCCCATATGGATAATTACCCGAAAGTACTTTGAGGATATAGTTTTTTCAAAGGGCAGGTCAACATGGAGGTTTGTATCTTCAGCAGTCATGTCACCACATTTATAAATCAAATGAACAAAACTAAACAGTAAAACCAAAATTACTTGTATGAGCTGAATGACTCAGAATCATGACACCAATGAAAATCTCCAAACTTGTTTTCTAATTAAAAATATACTTCCTCTAATTTGAACATGTAATACATGTCAACTCCTTAAAAAAAGAATGCACAATATATTTAAACCTTTGTAATTCTGATTTTCTCTTAACTATGCAGAAAAACATCACAAGCGGGGAAAAATGATAATTTGTCTCAAAATATTTTCAAGTTAAAGATTCAGTAATTAAGAAAAACCCAAACCCAAAACAAAACCCCAAAAATCCTGCCTAACAGGTTTTTTTGTGAGCTAGATAGATTTTCCATATAAAATCATTCTTAAGAGAGGCTTCGAAACAGTCACTAAAATTTAGTGGATCTTTTAATTACCTTGATAAAAGGTGGCCTATGTCATAGGAAATATAACTAAAATTAACTTACTTTTAAAGTAATTTACATGTGCCATCTTTGCAATGCTTTAAAGTAGCTTAAAATCAAATAATAGAGTGCTATAATCAACAGATGTAATATTTTGAAGATTTTAACTATTTAGATGTTAAGTATATGATCACTAGACTTTACAGCTGGAAGAAATGAATGAATGAGAAATTTGAAAGTGTAGAGTTCACATACCAGTGTAGCCCTCATAGTCAGAATAAAAGTGAAGCATGTTCTGCAGATAGAGGTGATATCTCATATTATACCAACTAATGAAGCTAGAAAAAACAAATGCAGTTCTGCGATTTTGCACTGAAAATGTTTTTTTTCCCCTAATTTCATAAGTTGGTTTAATAACTTCTCCTACAAAGAGAGGAGAAGGTATTTCCTGCACTTAGTGCAGGAAATACATTTTAGACCAGTATATTTGACATTCATAGTAGTAGCTTCCCCATCTCTGACTTGCATCCCGACTTGTCTGTCCTATTTCACAGTGGGACACCTGACTAGGAACAAGGTAAAATGAAATCAGAGGGAACAAAAATATGTTTTTTTTTTTTTTTAATTGCAACCAACAATTACACAGCTTCACTGATAATGAAGAGTCTGCCAAATATGTGTAATTGTGCCACTCCAATTGTTTGTTTTCTGTTATGTAAAAATTCAGTTTAGGAATAAGAGTATCCAGATTTACTTACTTGTGAGCTAAAATGGAACTTCAATTTCAGTTTGTATGAAGAAAGGCTGATATAAGATTTAATTAGTTACGCTTCTTTGTTTCCTTGCTTTGGCCTTGATTTTAGCAGTAAATACTTTAAAATCAAAACAACAGGCAATGACATAAAAAAAAAAAAAGTGTCATGCAGTCAATCAATGGAAAACAAAGAGTTTCATGAAAAGTTATGAAAAATCTTGCTCGTTAGCAGAAAATGTTAATATATTATCATATCTAAGAAATACGTGTATCAAATCACTGCAGTAACAACAGCCTCTACAGGACTGTCATTCTGTATATGAACACCCTGGTGTCCTTCAGTTGCTGAGGAATATGTGTTTTATTTTTATGTCCCTTCCAGTTTTGACTCCTGGGACATTATCCCAGCTAAGAATCCCCACCAAAAGAAAACAGTAGGTTTAGATGCTGTCCGTTCAGTTGCCAGGGCTGGCCCACAATGCTGTTGCCACGACTGGTGATAAAGCAGGTACGGCGGCATACCCAACGTGTCCTCCCGTCCCTGATGGTTCCTGCCTGGGAAGCCTCTGTACTGCCATCTGGTCTCTGTGTCTGCTTCCCTCCCCTCTGTGGTTGGTTGGGTTGTTGACAGAGGGCAAATTTGGACACAGGAACTGGAATCTGCTTCTAGGTTCTAATAGTTTAGACAGAATTGAGAAGTATAAAAAAAGGACTCTGGCAAGTTGGGAAAACAATCAGATTTTAAAAAATATTATTCAGAGAAATTAAGGGTGCATGCTGTTTCCTAGAACATGGGAATTTTGGGCACTTGATCCAGGTAAGAAAAAAAATTTTTGGTTATATATCACACTCATTATTTTTGTTAATGGCATTATTTTCCATTGTTTTCCTTTGGCCAGAATTTATTTTGGGATCTTAGTAACAACCAATTAATAATGCTGTGCAGCACAGAACATTTCTACAGCCTGTCATGGTGTGCAACACATAGGTCCTCAGTCTAACAGCAATCCAGCTCAGTAAGCTTGCACAATATAGTACAGCTGCATACAGATGCAATAGATGGGTCTAGATGTAATTAAAGAAAATTTGCCTCTGCTACTCTACTGACCAGTATCAGTACTGAGGGTTCAGGAGGAATGATTTGGATACTTCTGCACACAACACAGCACCTAGCACAGAGCACAGAACACAGATTTCAGAGTGTGTGCTCTATGTATACATATTTAATGGAAAGAATAAGAAGACTTAATCTCTTCTTTGAGGAATGTACAGTTGAAATAGTTCTGATTTGATTCCTTCTCATGATAATCTCTGTGAGATTTCAGGTGTTTCAAGTTCCTAAAGCTAACAGAGGACTAAAGAAAACAAAGCAAAACTGAAAAGTAAGTGTTCTCTATTAAGTTGCAGCTGGAGATCTTATCCCATAAGCTTTTTTTTTCTGCAAAACCCTGATTGTTTCAATAATGTACTGTGAAAGACTGATAAGCATTCTTGTAGCCTTGTTCTGCGACCTTCCTGGCTTAGAAGGAATGTCCTTTAGGCCCTTAGCACTAAACATGAGCTTCTGTCTGATTCCTGGAGATGTATTTCATATACCTTTTTCAAGTGTCACACAGTACCCTTCTAATTATGTTTTGTGGGAAGCATGCTTATACTGTCAATTCATTTTTTTCTACTCATTAGCTGTTTCCATCACAAAGAAGTAGCAAAAGAAAGCATAGTTAATTGCATAAGAGGCCAATTCAGGACAAATGCAATGTTTTCCCATCACATCCCATCACACAAGGTTGCCATTTCTCCACTTTTTAAATGTCTATCCCTTGCTGCTAACACCAAAATTGAACGCTGCCTGTGGCATTTACTGTACCTTCATCTGCTGGATTAAATGTTGTCTCAGCTGCTCTACTCTGTCCCTCGGGGACCAAAACCGCTACGATTCAGAATACCCTTAGCAGCAGAAGCAGCAGAACACCAATGTCTCATCCAAACTAACAGCATAAAGGTGATTATGACAATTAACAGCCTAAAGCTGATGTATTTATTCTTTTATATGTTTTCCTCATAGTTTATAGTCTTTTTGGTATCAAGCAGGGACCTGAAGGATTAATCACTCTCTTCTAATTCCTGACCACTTTTTATTAGAAGTGAGCCAGAACCCAGAACTGCTCCCAGGCAGAGCTATGTGAAGGATGGAAATTTTATTCCACATAGCATTATGAGATGCACAGCAATGTATAAGGCAATGGCTCAATGATACAGGAAATGAATGGAAAGCAACAAATTTCCAAGTTCTCCATTGAGAAAAAAAAAAAAAATCCTTTAAAACGTTTTAGTTGAAACTGCTTCTTGTGCAATTTGATGAAAGAATCATTTCGGGAATTGGCGCTGGGCATCTTTCAGTTGCCTGTCTGATTTCATCCCCAAGTAATTCTGAGAAAACTGACTGGGTCTCATCCCAGTTGAGACAGAGGAGCTTACTCCAGTAGTATACAATTGTGCTCAAATTTCCAGAGGAGTTTTGAAAAGATATAGGTGTGGAAATAAGCTGCAGCACTTTTTATACACCAAATGAAACTCTGCAACCAAATACTCCAAACTGCAGTGGCGTTGGGAACAATACTGAGACTCTATGGCTTGAATTCCTCTCAAGTTATAATATTGTGAGAAATTAAACTGCAAAAAGCTGCTGACAACATTTATAACATCACCTTATTTCCCTTGACAGTTTTCACGAGTAAAGTTTTTTATGAAAGCATGTAAACAAAAGAAAGCTACTTGTAAAACCCTAAACCTTGATTTTTTTCTTTAAGATGCTTCCTTTTTACTTACATTCTCAAAGCAATGCATATATTTACCTTAGTATTTCACATCTAGTCATTAAGTGTGTTAAAAAGACTGTCAGAGTTGATCCCTCATAGCAAGGCCTTGGACATCTTCCAAAATAACAATATCTTTAAAAGATTCTCTGTAACTATATAAAGATTTACTCCGTTATGTCTTTTAACCATGAAAGCAGATGTTCTCATTTTTTGTCTTATTTGGTGGCAGATGGAAACCGTCTAAGTATTAACTACTGTAAATATATGAGAGAGAGGAAAGTTACACTCTCTTTTTCAAACTCCAAAAAACTCAGTCATTTCATAGAGTGTGGACGTATAATCCCTGGCAACTAAGTTGTGAATGGTTGAGAAGGGAAGTCTAACACAAGCATCACTTTTTAAAGTTAAAAATGTCCCTGCTTATTGTATCTGCAATAGGCATTTATCAAATACTTTGTTCAAGTGTTCACCCATACCTAAATGATAAGCAATTCAAAGGAAACTACAAAGCAACCAGAAAATTCTGCAGACAATTTCAGCTTAACTTGAAACTTCTGAACTTCATTAAACTTCAATTAACTTTTCAAAATTATCATCTGTCTTTTATCTTACTAATTTCAGCCATAACCTAAAGCAAGAACAAAACCCATGAGGGAAGCTATGCTGACGTGGAGAACACTGGAAACTTTACATGGAAATCTACTCTCATTACACTTCAGTACTGTTTCAGAACCAAAAATCTTGGCATCAGCTTCGTAAAACCCTGAAAGTTTTGTAACTCATGAAAATAATGCATGTGGGCCTTCAGGAAACGAAGCCACCGAAGCACATTTTGCCTCTGCCCATAATATTACCTACTGAGTCACATCATGAGAATGGATCCATACGTTCTGCGGGAAGTTCAGATCCTGGCACCTTTTGATGGAAGGATTTCAAGCACGTTTGCATTTACATACCATACATGCTTAGAAAATAAATTCTTACAGCTTCTCTTTTTTTTTTTTTTTTTTTTTTTGACACATTGACGTGTCAGAAGTGTCTGTCATAGCTTTTTTTCACGTCCCCAGGAATACCTATCTAGGCAAGCACTGGTCGTACTGTGTGTGTTCAGGCATACCTCAGGCACTGCTGAGGGTCAGTCAACAGGTCAACCTTTTTGAAGGAACAGTATACATTTACACCATTTACACCTCACACCTCCCTAAAGACGTAGAGGTAAATGAAGCTCTGACCAGCTTCACTGTGTAGATTTGTGGCTGCTTTGTTTGTGGGTTGTTCTTTTTTTTCCAAAGCTGATGCCATTGAAAGTAAAAGTGCAAGTGGCACATCTTTGCAAACAGTCACTCACATTTTTGGACAGGAGTCCTATTATGAACTTAGAGTCAGTGCACATATGCAATGTCTGCTGTCTATCCTCATACTCATCTCAACTTCAAAGCATAGAGCTTGTTTACAAGTTCATCAAACCCTTCCCCGGGGATATAGGTGTCAAGCAATGAAAGGTGACTGCTTAGATACCAGTGAATGATCTGTTTAGAAGGGAAACATTTCTGAAGTGGTGAATAAGAAATGAAGAGTTTCTCTCATCTACTATGCTAGTTTAAGCTAGTAATTATGACAGTTCTCCAAAATATATAACCCATTTCTAAATTTATTATTATTTTACATAGAGATTATATTCAAACACTGTTCAGATACCATTTCCCAATTGTTTTTGTTGCTCTCTTGCATTTTCTCCTCAATTTCTAAATACTTTGTGTGAATTATACTTCCTGATTTTTCTCTACTTCTGGACACCTAATTTTGCTTTATCTTCTGAGATTCTGTTGAATTTCTCAGCCTATCACGACAAAAACTCCACCATTAACTCACTTATCTCTCAATTTTTCCTGTAACTTTTTCTCTCCATTCTCAGTACACTATGTTTCTCAGCTTCCCTCTAATATTTCACACTTTATTTGTTTCTTATTCATCTCTCCCCTCTTCATTTATTATTTTCTTCTGAAGCCAGTCATCCTCCCTTCTTGTCCATCTTTTTTTTTTTTCCTCCTGCCAGCTGGAATGTGGCTGTTTGTCACTTGCTCTATTATGGAACTGTTCCCACAGTATTTCATGAAAATAACATCAGAGACAGTATTCTTCCAGCAGTTTTCAGCTTATTTTTCAGATTCCGGATGAGTGGGAAGGGTAACAGCAGGAGGAAAGAGTCTAATTCTAACAAAAAAAACAACTGTTAACCATAAAATATCTCACTCTCTTTAAAAAAAAAAGCCCTTTTAAGGACTTTGTGAAAGCCTTTAACCATCATCACTACGTGCTCCCTATCACTGACAATCACCTGTTGATAGTTATCTGCCAAAAACTGATAACGTAACAGAGAGATCTGGAATTCATAGGCAACTGAGAATGCCAATGTAACAGGCTGATTTACAGCAGGTGCCTTAGTGACTCATGATGGCCACCTGACTGTGCCAAAAACATATTGAACATGGTATCTTTTGTGGAAGCATCCCTCCTGCTGACAACGATACCAGCTGCCAAAATGCACCACAAAGGAGTAAATCTAGCAGAATCAGGTTACAACTTTTTATTGTTTGAAAAAGTTCAGAAACATAGGAGAAGCTGGCTGCTTAAAACTACAGTAAAATACATGATTTAAAATAGATCAGAATTTTGTGTTTTAATACTTCTCAGCTAGGTTGAAGTCATATGCATCCTGCAAAGGCACCTCTCTCCCTTCAGGAAACAAATAGCAGACAGTCACAAAAAATGAATTTAGCAGGTTGAGTGCTAAAGGTGTTGGAGTTGTAAGGATGGATAGAAGGGTAAAAAAGCAGAACTTGCCTGGATGTAGTAAGAGCACAGCTAGTTTTAAAAGGGAAAAGTCTTCTATAGCCTTCTGCACTTTGACTTACATAATGGGGCTTGAATTTCAGTTGTCCCTAGGCGGTACCACAAGCGACTTGATTAATAGTTAATCAATAGCACAGTACACATTAGGCTCATTTTATAGCTGCCCAAGTAATTTTGATTTCATAGAATCATAGAATCGTCTAGGTTGGAAGGGACTTTTAAGATCATCTAGTCCAATCATCAACCTCTGGTAAAAAAAAAATGAACAAAAGAAAACTGTACAAACCGCTTCCCTCCCCCCCGCCCCCCATCACTAAACCATGTCTCTAAGCACTATGTCAACCCATCTTTTGAAAACCTCCAGGGATGGTGCCTCAACCACTTCCCTGGGCAGCCCATTCCAAGGCTTAATAACCCTTTCTGTGTAAAAATTTTTCCTAATATCCAATCTGAACCTCTCCTGGAGCAACTTGAGGCCATTTCCTCTTGTCCCATCGCCTGTGACTTGGGAGAAGAGACCGACCCCCACCTCTCTAGGCTGAACAATCCCAGCTCCCTCAGTCTTTCCTCATAAGACTTACTCTCCAGTGTCTCCAGTCTCCAGATAGAGTGGAGCAGTGTTTCACTGAATTTTCACTGAATTTCACTGAATTTGAGTGTTGGAAATAGAGTGAGTGAGTGTTGGAAATAGAAACATTATAGTGCACACCAGTGAAACTTAGCCCACAGACCAAGAGCAGCAGGTTGTTGTCTGCGATGGCATCAAACATACCTGTTAGTCAAGAGACAGTAGAAAGGCAACCCTGGTATTTTGTCTTTTTAAGTATTATCAGTGATGAAGTTGTTGTCAAAGCTGTCTTCAAGAGCTTTTTTTATGTGTGAATGTCAGCGTTGTCTCAAAGTGAACTCTTGAGTCAGGCTGACTCAGCCATCGGTCTCGAAATATGATCTTGTGTGTCAGACTAGTTAGGCTGGGGATTTCTAGGCTGCTTCTGTATAATGTCTTGAGTGTGTTTTGGATCAAAACCAACTGTGATCCCTTGGAATGTTTGTGTTTATATTACTAATATTTATAGTTCTTCTGTTGTTCAAGCAACATAGCTGTAACTCTAAAGTTGGAATTTTAAACTACTTCTGCAAAATACATAAAGCTTCTTTATGCTTACAGGTGTTGAATTAACAGCAACTTAAATTTACAAGAACTAACTCCTCTACTTCAGGGTTATCTTGCCTGCAATGAGCCAAAGTAATTTCTAGAACATAGCAAGGTTGCCCTCTTTGGTCATTACTGTAGATCTTTTAGTCAGGTTTAGTACCATAGCACTGGATTTTTAATCAAAATCTGTGGGCAGTCTGCAGGTACACAGGTGTAGGACATACTCAAGAGATACGGACTAATGATAAAAAGATTTGTAGTGTGAAACTGAGAATATGTATTTGTCCTTAGCAGCTTTTGGCACTAACAATTATCAAATGTGTATCCATGTTACAGTTCAATACATAAGCTTGCTTTTCACATAAATCTCATATGAAAAAATACTCATATGAAAGGACAGTATAAAATTGCCCTCATAGGCATATGCTTCGTAGGAATATAGCACAGGTTATATCTTCATAGTAGGAGAAAAAAGGAACTAAATTCTGGAGGAGATCTTGCTTTAAAAATGAAACGAGCTTTCCCCCTCATTTGCAATATTTATAAATTTAGTTGTCAAATTGGTTTTGCTATGCAAATGTTGTTTACTCTTTGTCACTGTCACCTTTCAGTTCCTATCACCATAAGTTAAGCACTTAAAATTGAGCTTTGAAGCTTCTGAACACATGATAAAAATGTTATCCCACCCAAGAAAATCCAAGGCTCTCCAGTACTAATTAGTGCTGCTAATACACTTTTTTTTTCTTTTTCAGATGGTGCTTTTCATTTGGTAGTGCCTCCTATATTTCACCAATCAAAATTATCACATACACTATCTTTCTGTATCTTTGATCAAAAGCACCATTATACGAATAAAAACAGAAGTCCATAAAGTAAAATTAATTTAGCAACAATCTGCAGCAGACACTGTATCAACATGTAAAGATAGAGTTAGTCTTCACCAGAAAAATAAAAGCAAAACCTCTGAGACAGGTTTTATATTCCTCTTTTCTGTTTTTATATAAACATGCTAAAAGTGGGAAACAGATAACATATTCCACAGACAAAAAGAATTCTGGACTAACAGAATTGCAAGCTTCCCCAAAACTACTCTCTTCTCTTCTGCTCCAGCACACTCATTTAACCACTCATTTAACTCTGCGGGCAGGGAGGTATACATCTTGTGGCTTCAATTGTTTTCATTTTACAGCCAAAAAAAGACTGCATACCAGCTTGAAAAATGTACATGAGCTTAGTCATCAAGTGAGCATAAAAAGCATAAAGGTGTTCTTACTCCTTCTATGGTCTCAGTAAAGTATTGGTTTGTGCTTGTAATTTGGGAGTAATCTGCCAAAGCTAGTCTATCCACATAGGTCTGGTTTTTAAGTGGCTTAATACTTTCTGAACTGTTTTTACCTGGACAATGTGAGCATAGAAAAACATGCAAACAAGAACTCTCTGATCATTGGCAACTCGTATTCACTTGCCACATTTAGGAGAAGAGATAAAGGAAGCAGAGCAGGGGAGAAACAGACCTAGTACATTTGGATTTTCTGTTTTCTCCTGAAAGACGTGCTAGCAAACCTGATTACAAAGAAAAAAATCATTCTGGCTAATAGGAGCTAGCAACGAACATATGGCATGACATAGATCGTACATATTGAGACATCAGTTAACATGGCAAGAAACTGAAGCAACATCCATAAATTATAACCTTAATTGCTAAAAATAATTAAACAGGTTGGTAGACATTTAAAAAAATCACACATGGGCATCCAGTATCCACAGAAAGTGAGCAGGACTTAGTGATGTATATAGTGATGCTGTTTATCATTTTAAACGTCTTCCCTATTTTTTGAGATATCTTTATCTGAGAATTTCAAAACCATCTAAATTATATTATGCCCAGGTTTGACTGAGATAACCTTCTTTAATGCATGGGGTATTTCTAACTCATTAATTTATCTCACTGAATCTCTACATATTGTACTTGAATTTTAAATCAGTTGGATATTTTTGTTGTTCCAAGTTTTCCAAATGTGTCATAAATTATAGATGTCTGGAAACACGAAAAGTATCATAATTTCTAGAAGAAAGAAGAATTTTTTGAAAGTAAGGGTAAAATCAAAAGTTATTTTCTTTAACTGTCAGGAAATTAAAAACTCAAACAGATCTTCAAAACTATTTTTTTTCCCAGCTGTAGCCTGCTGAAGGCTGATTTTAAGGAAAAGGGAAAAAGCTCTGACCAAAATCTTTCCTCACATTTTTCATCATAAAAGTGAACACATTTAAGGAAGAAGGAATTCTTCGCATTATTTTTTTTTTAATAATCAATTCATTTTTTGTCATAGATTGAAGGAATTATGGACAATATTGTGCACACTTCCCTGAAAACACAGCATAACATTATATATATGCTGAGCCTTCAGTAGAGAAACACTGATAACTTACTAAAATGGTAAATACCTGCGTGTCAGCTCTCCAGTAAACCTTATAGCCGCTGAATTAAATGTGAATGCCATTATATGTGGAAATATAGTTGTATGACGACAGCAAAAGAGAATGCTGGCTTTTTCACTGCAAAGAAAATGCACCAAATTAAGCTTCTTCATATACATGACCTCTTTTTCCTCCAACTCTTCATGAATATTCAGTAAACAATTTTTCTTCAAAAGAATATTCACAGTGACCAAAATCTCTGTAAACTAGTGAATGTAAGAGTGTTTGCACTAGGATACTAGAATATTGAAAAGCTCATTTATTATTTGTACAATAAATTCATTAACTGATTAAAAACATTCGGTTCAATTAGAAATAGAAAGATCCCTCTTCTGCTTGGAAAGCAGAAGACAGTAACCAGACAGTAAACAGTAAATGTCTCCAACCAGACACAGTACCTATGCCTCATGACTCACAGAAACCATTCTAAGAAATAAATAACATAAAGAAAATAATCAGCTGTAAGCATGTAATCTTAAACATTTTTATGCACTCAATCTGTGTGGGGAGCAGTGGCATCTGCCTGCCTCTGCCTGCCTCCCCCTGCCTGCCCCTGCCTGCCCCTGCCTCCCTCTACCTCCCCCTGCCTCCCCCTGCATGCCTGCCCCTGCCCACCTCTGCCTGCCTCTGCCTCCCCCTGCCTGCCTCCCTTGGCCTCCCTCTTTCTCCCCCTGCCTGCCTCTGCCCGCCCCTGCCTGCCTGCCCCTGCCCACCTCTGCCTGCCCCTGCCTCCCCCTGCCTGCCCCTGCCTGCCCCTGCCCACCTCTGCCTCCCCCTGCCTGCCTCTGCCCACCTCTGCCTGCCTCTGCCTGTCCCTGCCTGCTTCTGCCTGCCTCTGCCTGCCTCTGCCCACCTCTGCCTGCCTGCCTCTCTCTGCCTGCCTCTGCCTGCCTGCCTCTGCCCGCCTGCCTCTGCCCGCCTGCCTCTGCCCGCCTCTGCCCACCTCTGCCTGCCTGCCTCTCTCTGCCTGCCTCTGCCTCCCCCTGCGTGCTTCCCTCTGCCTGCCTCTGCCTGCCTGCCTCTGCCCGCCTCTGCCCACCTCTGCCTGCCTGCCTCTCTCTGCCTGCCTCTGCCTCCCCCTGCGTGCTTCCCTCTGCCTGCCTCTGCCTGCCTGGCTCTGCCCGCCTCTGCCCACCTCTGCCTGCCTCTGCCTGCCCCTGCCTCCCTCTGTCTCCCCCTGCCTGCCTCTGCCTGCCTGCTCCTGCCTCCCTCTGTCTCCCCCTGCCTGCCTCTGCCCCTGCCTGCCCCTGCCCACCTCTGCCTGCCAGGCAGGGCCTGAGGGGATGCAACACCCCTCCTTCTCAAGTCCTGCTTTTGCAGCCCTCGTAGCTGTAACCACTGGAGAGTGAAATACTCTCTGCTGTTTCATAACTAGACAGTTATGGCCTGAACCTGGATTTTTTTTTTTTCTTTTTTAAATATAAGCCAAGACAGTTATCTCTAAGCCAGCATGCTCAGTGATTTCTAGATGTCTCTCTTCCTAGCCTTGTTTCAATTCTACAGCATCTGGGTGCTCCGGTGCCACAACTTCAGCGTGAGCGATAGCAGCCCTGGTAAAGATCCAACTCTGTGCTGAGGCTCCGGGTGCTGTCCTTACTGCAGAATTTGGCCCACTATTAATTTAATACTTCGTTAACTTTCAAAGTGTTAATAGCCTGACAGCTATATTTAGGATTTAGTATGTGCAAAAAGTTTCGTTAATTTATAATGTCCCTTGTCCCCCAAACTGTTAGGAGATTTTACATAGGAGTTGTGAAGAAGATGGAGTTTAAAAGCCTGTGTGGCCACAGCTGTAGATGCATGTGGTGGATGTATTGCTCAATAGAAATTTTAATACAAGTCTTGTAATAAAATCTGCAGTCATAAAATCTGGCTTTCAAGTGCCCGGTTCTAGTCATGTATTTTAGAAATCAAATCTACTAACTGCAGCACTTTTTTTTCGCGTATTTGTGAGAAATATTACTTTGAAACTCATATTCAATTATTTGCTTCATTAATATGGTTGCTGGGAATAAAAATTTGTTTGAAAGCAATAGTGAAAGATACTTTTTTCTGTGGCTAGAATAGAAGAGCTCTGGTTTTTATTTTTATTTTTTAACTTTGAGATTTTCTAAAACATAAAAGAACGATCAGAGCTGGGGATGAATCGAGTGACAGTGGAGCCAGGAAGACAACAGATGACAAAAAAATCAGTACAAAGGATGTGTTGAAATGGAGCTGGGGAGATTAGAAAAGAAAGCATGTCACTGTCTCCGATAATTCTCTAGGAGAGACAATTAGGGACTCGTGGTGAGAACACTTTTACTAGCATGTACAAGGAAGAAACTACACTTCAGAAAGAGCCAGAACAGAATTAGGATTCAGGAATTAGATACTACTTTCACCTTGAAGCCCTGAAACACAGTATTGCTATCGCTAGTACGAGACCATAAACTTTGTAGTGAGTTTGCAAGGCCTCAGGCTTGCCCTGTCTGAATGTTCCTGGATTGCCTGCAGCAGTTTTTTTTCCTAAATCAATTTTTCTAGCAGACTAGGAGGTTATGGCTATTGTTGTTATTTTTTACTTTTGTTTATATTTCTATGGCACAGACTTTGTTTCATACAGAAAAGAGTAACAAGCAGATACTCCTTTCACACAGACACATCCTGCTTAAGGCCCAGAGAAGTGGAAGGAAGTGCAAAGTGCTGGGAAAAGTCTTGAAACTGAGAAGTGTGTGTATTACGATTTAAACTATATTATTACTATTACTGAGACTTTCTTTGTATAGAAGAATCTTTTTTCTTTTTTTTTTTTTTTTTTTTTTTTTTTTTCTGTAATAATGCCAGGGAGACACTAGCCAGATTTTGTTGCAGGAAGAGTAAATACAAGAAGAAAAGTCCAGGGAGGCAGGGCACAGAGACAACTGATCAGAAATTTCAGTGCAGTGATGAGAAGAAAGAAGGTGTGCAGAACGGAAAGCATCATCACAAGTTCTCAATTTAAAATAAAAAGTCAGCAATACCTTAGTGGTAAAGAAAGAAGAATTGTGCAAGGGGTATACTTAAGGCATGATCTTGAAAACTACTAAAATATCGCAATGATTGAAATGTTTGCATTGTTGTGGTTTTACAGAATCACAGAATCATAGAATCTTCATGGTTGGAAGGGACCTTTGAGATCATCGAGTCCAACCACACACACAGAAAAAAGCCCCAACAATCTCGGGCACTAGAGCATGCCCTGAAGTGCCACGTCTACACGTTTCTTAAATACCTCCAGGGATGGCAACTCCACCACCTCTCTGGGCAGGCTGTTCCAGTGCCCGAGCACCCTCTCAGTAAAGTAATTCTTCCTAATATCTAATCTAATCCTCCCCTGCCCCAACTTCAGACCATTTCCTCTGGTCCTGTCATTATTCCCTTGGGAGAAGAGGTGAACACCCACCTCTCTACACCCTCCTTTCAGGGAGTTGTAGAGGGCAATGAGGTCTCCCCTCAGCTTCCTCTTCTCCAAACTCAACATGCCCAGTTCCCTCAGCCTCTCCTCCTATGACTTGTTCTCTTCAGAAGGTTTTAGACATTTCCTGTTTAACAGAAAACCTAAACTAAATTTTCACTGAGCTGTAGCTACAGCTTGTCGTGAGAAAGGGCCAAGCATTCTGAAATGGTTAATGAAAATGGATGGCTTAGTCATGTCCTCAAGGGGCAGAACTAAAGTAGACATTGTCTTGTAGAGTTCCCCCATAGCTGAGGAAAAATCAGTCCCAGTTCTTACTTTCCCTCTTGGTAACTGGGAATTTGCATACCACAAGTAGCTGAATCTGCTACGCTACTCACTAGCTCTGAGGCGTTTGCTCTAAGGTAGGGCCACAACTCTCATTTTCCACTGCTTGGTCTCTTCTTGGATAAAGCTACGTCTGAAGCAACTGAGGCAAGGGACAAGAGGGACGAAAACAGAAACTCTGTTTCAGCAAGGATGTCCTAGATATAGAGGTACTACCAAAATACAGCTGTCTTAGTACTATGCTTGGATTTTCAGCTGACAAGATTAATTGAAGACTATCCTAATCAATTAAAAAGGGCCAAAACACAGGATCAAGCACTGTCCTATGAACATTCATACTATACAGTCAGTGCTCGACGTGTCTTTGGCCAGAGCTGGAGGATGCTTTTAGGAGGAATTTTACTTAAATTAATCAATTGCCAACCATCACAAACTGCTGATGACCCTTTTAGGTATCAGGAAAAAAAAGAGCACAAACAACTAAAAAAGCACCTAAACCTCTATCCTTCCCTCTCCACAATCTCCACAATCTCATCTTTCTATATTTTCTCCACCAATCACACTCAGTCCTCCAGAATTTCAGTGGGGGATGGACAGGTAACGAGGAGACCGAGGTGATATATACCTAAGAGTTTTCTGCTGCTCTGGGCAAAATATTTTTCTGCCACTCTATGACCAAGTCTTCCACACTGTGCTTACTGCCCTGTACTTCATGGTTCCCTGATGCTCCATTCCTAGAGTCCCTGTCCTGGCGTGGGTTGCCCACAGCAACACTCTGGGGGTGTCCATACCCCTGTGGCACGGCGTGACTCCCCAGCTGCTGGTGCCTCTCATACATACCCCTGAGCAGGGCCACGAGCTCCTCCAGCTCAACGGCCGTCTGGTGCCCAGTGGGTTTTCTCACTGCTGCTTCAATTGGTCCCTGTTTTGAAGGGAAGAGCATTTAGTCAAACCAATGAGAACTCCCTTGCCCCTTTCCCGCAGGGCCAGGGCCAGGTTAGACTCTGATTTTTAGAGTTTACTAGTACACACATAGTCACCATGACTGGCTAATATATCCTTAGTATTTTGACTTGTATACCCTAAAATCAGTCTCTACTTAAATTTATGTTAGCTGAAAAGTCTTATGTAATGTCTTTAAAACATGAGTATTTTCCCTCCTCCAGGCTTGCCTGAGGAGTTAGGTCGTTGCTATAAAAATAAATAATTCTATATTCATATAAATATGCATATTACATAAGAAGAAGCCAATGTCTTGAAAACATTCATTAAGTTTTGAGACAGCTGGGCACTGACCAAGAAAACAAGAATCCCAGGCAGCTGTTTGACAAACAACCTCCTGATTTTGGAGGTGTGACAGAGGGGTTCTTCCTGCTTGCTTCTGTCGTTTGACACATAAAAGAGATAGGCTGCTTAGTTGGTATGGACTGCCCTGTCATATGCAGCTTAACATCATAAACCCTCATTCATAAACACTGCTCATATCTCTAAATAAATTAAATTTGAAATAGATCTTTTTTTTATTTTTCAGTGTTTTTTTCATAACTCGTTCTGTTGGTTTGGGTTTTTTTTTTCAGTACAAAGTGACCAAATACAGCATGATATAATCAAACTTCAGCAGATGATACCCTGGGGTGATGGTCAGTTTCATAATAATGCATTTATTTTTTCCCAAATTACAAAGCTCAGTTTTTCAAGCTTAACAAACAAAATGCCCAGATATTTCAGTAAGTATTTCAAGACTACAAATTATGAAATATAATTCTCCTAGTCATATTGCTGATAGTACTTAAGAAGGCATTGGTAAGCATAATTGTCCATTCCCTCAGCCTCCTGAAATTCACAGTACTAGGTCTTGGTCTTCATGTCCCAGACAATTTCAGCACATTTTATTTGTATCCACTTATCTTTACTTTTTTTTCTCCAGTGACTGTACTATCCTGCTAACCTTTTTTCCAAATCTTTTTTTTTTACACAAGTAGTAAATAATTGTTCTTATCTTGATAATTTTAAAGATAATTTTAAAGACTTCAGTTTTTATAACTGTATCATGCTTTATGACTTTGGTTCCTTTTACTTATCCTCTTAATTTTTCTTTATTTGATTTCATCAAACACACCCAATAAAAAATCCACTTGCATATTTAATGCAACGCCAGTAATTAAGTTCAGATTTTTGGTATGCTAAGAATGGACTCTGCCTTCCCAGAATTCTGGTACATACAGAATGACTCATTCGAGTATGGTTTTTCTCGCCTTATTATTTATTCAACAGACCTGACAGTCATTATGAGATTTTCATTTGTTATTTAATACTGTAAGTCAGAAAGATATATATTTTTTCACAGTGAAGAAACTGTATTGGTTTAGTTTTTATTCTTGAGGTGCATACCCAAAGAATCTATTGTGTAAAAAACAGAAGTCACATATCTACTTAGAGAAATATAGATCATAGTTGTAAAATGCGACTGAAAACGTTGTTCTTCTGTCTATCCTAGTGACCTAAATTATTCCTGGCTGATATTTGTCTAACCTTTTCTTAAAAACATCCAGTAACAGAAATTCTACATCACTGCACTCCACTCAAACACCTAATCAATCTTTCTTTTAGAATGTTTTCCCCAATGTCCCATGCTGCCCTTGGAGCCTGTTGAAAGTGGTATATCACCTTTCTCATCATAACATCTATTTACCTATTCAAAGACTGCTATATCTTCTCCACCTTTATTCAAGACTGAATGACCTCACATACGTTCCTCAAAGGCCATGTTTTCTAGACCTCTGACCAGTTTCATTGGTGTTCTCTGGACTCTGTGCAAGTGCTTTACATCTTTCTTGAAGCTTGATGGAGTACTTGAGCTAAAGTCTTACCTGCATGAAGCAGAATGGAGGGATTACTCCTACAGGTTATATTCCTGTTGACATATCCCAGTAGGATATTTGCCTTGTTTGCAGTAGCTTAATAACATTGACTCATACAGAATTTGTCATCCACTCCAAATCTAAGATCTTTTTCTGCAGAACTTCTACCCACGTAGTGGTTTCCTGTCTTGCACTAAATTGCTGATGAGTCCTGCCTACATGCAGAACTTCACATTCTCCCTTGCTGAACTGTATCCACTTCATATATAAAGTTTATTCACAAGAAGTATATACTAGTGATTTAGGCGTCTGTAGTAACTCACTGTGGAGCAATAACCAAAAATTATAAAAAATGCTAACATGAAAGCACAGCTTTCAATTTCATTGCTTACGCTGATACCAATATAGCTTCAAGCATTTTTCTCTTAAAAAAAAAAAAAAAAAAAAAAAAGAACGGAAAATCATTTAATATATCTGGAAGGGAACACCATTAAGGTTAGAAGGCTCAGTGTTGAGGGTTTTTTTTCCTTTTATTTCATTGAAAATTGCTGAACTGACAGCTTTGGGCAGCAAAGTCTTATTCATCAGCAGAAAATTTTAGCCTGAACAGTGGGAGCGTACACTTCTCCACTAATGTACTTCAAATCTTGACCCTGAGAAACCAGTCCTTGTAGTACCGAGTCAATTCGTTTTCCATCTCCACTCAGCTCTAGGTCAGTCTGCCAGGATGGCCTACAGCAAAGATTTTGGAATATGGACAACCGTTCTGTAAGGACCATGTTAAATGAACAAACATATAAATTTTTAGGGCTAGTCTATACAGAAACCTTGTACCATTTTGACTATACTGACACAGTTGAAGTCTTACAGCTTTTGAGTGTGGATTTGCTTTTGCATTTTTTACCATTAATTGAGCCAAAAGGCAAAGGAGCAGGGACAGTCTTGATTTATTCCTACTTTAGTATGTTTTTCGTCATCACTTCAGTTTACGGGGTTTCTGTTCCCCTGCCTCTGGGCATTCACTCAGTCCTGCTCTGCACCCCCTTATGGTTCCCCACCCTCCTTTCCCCTGATGAAACTTTGTCATGGGATGACATTGGAAGTACATCAGTGCTAAAATTACAGGACTTCAAAGCCCCAGGTTCTGGAGTGCTCCACCGCTCCTGCTTGCAGCACGGCCATGAAAAAGTTTCAAAGACAGAACTGAGAGGGAATGAGCTGGGACCCCTGGTGAGAAGACACGTCTAAAAGAGATGAGTTGTGATAATCTCCTAAAACACATTCCCCTCTACAGAAATTTTAATATCGGACTGCTGCCTGACTCTCTAACCCACCTGTTAAACTGTACAGCTGGGGGGATGAAAATCAGAATCAAAGTTTTGCTTCAATGAATAGTTAATTTTGTGCAAGAAGAAACATCAGTGAAAGTGAGAAACACTGAGAAAAGATGACCACAGAACTGAACAGTGGCTGCAACCCTGTTTGAAACCAGGCCAATGAAGGATTTGAAAACTAGCATTTTTACTACTGGGTACCACAGGTAGGAACTACCTTTTTCTCTGGAAAGACCTGACCTGGCTTTCACACATAGTCCAAAAACCCTGAGCAGAGACACATGCCTTAGTCTGACCTTCAAGGGGCAGAGTTTATCCCAAATTCCCTTCATGGTGTTTTCTATAGAGTGGTTTAATCAGGTTCTTACTCAGAACCACGCGGTGTTTTGTCAGGCCAATTGTCAGCCCCTGGCTTTACTGCAGAGTCTGACAGTGCTGTGTGAAGATATCAAAGTCCACTCTAAATGATGTAGCTTCCTACTGCAGGGAGCCTATATTCTCAAGGTACATTAGTCTGCACAACATGCTGTACAGTGGACTGTTTCAGTGCCCAAGCAAGGTATTTCTACACTGGAAATCTCTGGAGAACACAAACATAATACAGACGTACCTTTCCCTCCTGTGAGGCATTGTACAAGGTCTCTGGGCATCTAATTCAGTTCTATTGATTTGATTCTACAAGCCAGTGGGATACCTTGTAAAATCACCACAAATTTCTTGCACAATTAAACTTTACGTCTCACACTTTTCAATAAAATTTAGCATCCTAAAACTGTGATACTCAAAGAGATAGAAAGCAAATTTCGATTGAACCCAGTGAGAGACTGGTACTCTCACAGACCTATAACTTTGAGATCTGGGTTTTACAGATGACATTGTAAAAAGGCATCTAAAGTGGGACATAACCAGGATTTAGGAACTGAAATACAAAACACAGATGCTTGAAATATCTACTTTGCTGCTGCCTACTCGAGTCTGAAGTCTGCAGAGCTCTAAGTTTCCAAAATTAAAGCTCTCATGGTACCTAAAGTTCTGTTTTGGGATTTGCTGACGAGTGAAGCACTGATCTTAGACTAAGCCCTATCAGGCTTCACAAACTAGATTTTTCTCTGCTATATTTGCAGAAAGGACTCACTCTGTTAAGCCCTACCAGAGCAGACTTATTGTGCTCTGTTCTTCTTATGAGGTGGGATTTGAAGGGTTAAAGCATTCAGTCACAACAGAGTACTCAAAGGCTTTCTTTTCTATACTTGTCAGAGGGACTTTGAACTCTTATCTCCTATAGAAGTATTTTACAGAATACCTATATATTAAGAGGGAAAAAAAATATAAAAAAATAAAAAAGAAGCATTCCTTAACTGCTGAGGCTATTCCACTTTGCATATAATAATTTGTGAGGCCAGAAGAGAACATGCAAGTATGACCATGAATCTTAAACAGTGACTTAAAGAACATATCTTGCAAAATGTTAAATGTCAAAATATTTAGATGAGGGAAGTGAGGCTCCCCTGCCTCCCAAACTAACCTATAACCACTAGAACCCTCTATACACTTATGAAACCACCTATGTTCAGCTTGTTTGCAAAGTCTGTTTTACAGTTACAGATTTTTTTTAGCAATAGTTCAATAATCACTAAAAAACGTGAGTACTCTGAGTATATGCTCCATGGCTTCCTATAGTGAAAAAATGTGGTGAAAATGTGGTGTAGTGAAAAAAGCTAAGGCAAAGGGCATCAGTTTCAAGCAATCTGAGTAGTACTGCAGGTAATAATTATAAAAAAAAAAAAGGTTAAAAGTTATGAAAAAAGTTCACTTCCCACCCTTATTTTCTTGTGCCTTCACCTCCAGTTGTGCTCACCTAGTTCCCAGTGGAGATAACAGAAGCACAGAGCGTGTTCAGCAACAGGGGGTAAGGAGCTCAAGGACGAGGTGAGAGGGCACCTTCACCATTTGTGTTTGCTGAGTCATGGCTGGCTGAGGTCAGTAATTAGAAAATCTCATTTTACTAAAATGTTCAAGCATATGATTACTTCCTGTGAAAGAGGCTAGGACTGAAACATATGCCTGAAATTAAGTATGTTATTTAAGTATGTTTCTGAATAGGTCATGTTATCATTTGAAATTATTTGATAAACAGGTAAGTAAGAACCACATTTCAACAGCCACTCCCCTAAAAGGTCTAATGTTTCAATTGACAAAGGGATTTTTTTTCTCTTACATGATAATCTTCCAAGGGCATGGCTGAGATGTCATATTAGGGAAGTTTATAATTATTTGCAATGCTGTGTAGTCTGTTGTAGTGATAATTAGAATAAAAGTCTTCCATTTCCAGTTGTGTTCATCTCACACCTTGCTTTGATGCTCACACACTTGAAAAAAAAAGTTATGCCCTCAAATACTAAGGAATTACTCTTTTTCTTCATTGACATTAGTCACTATGGTATGAGTGAAAAATAAAAATACACCCCACCCCCAATTTCTAAAAAATTCTCTGAGTATGTCATTTTGAGGAATTAAGAATAGCTTTTTTGGCTCATTACTTCCAATTATAATACACTGCTTTTGCAAATACAATAACAAACTGTTAAGCAGTTGTATGTTCTAAGGTGAAATTCAACTTCAAAAGGGAAATAGTTCAGTTTCTAAGAAATAATGAGCTCTACTGAAAATGCTGCTGCATACTTAATCTTTTTTTACTTAGCTACATTTAAAAAATAAAAGTATATTACAGGTTACTTATTGTGCTTGAAGGTTCCCAGAAAACAAGAAGGAACAGCAAGAAACAACAAATCAAGAAAGTCATAGCAGCATAAACACAAGCATCCAGATGCTTAAACTCATGGATTTGAATTCTTTTTTGTTGCAAGACCTTTTTAATGTCTGAAGCAATTTGCTGAGGCAACATCCCAGTGATGGAAAAGTATCTGATCAGCAAATTGAGTATGTTGACACTTTAACCTAGATGTACTAATGAAATATATCATTTTTTGATCTTGAAACGAGTAAGGCTCATCTGATTAAATGTGGATTACCTATATAAAGTAGCTATCTATAAATGAGCTAGACAACTAGACCCATTTAATAATCAATAGAGAGAAATAGTCATTTTTTGGGCCTGATTCATCTTGTGATTCATTTTGTGTTCAGAAAAGCAAACCACACATCATCAAAAAAAACCTGCTGGAGGCCTTAAGTGTAAATCTAAATTCTAGCACATAGATGACTGACATATGTTATAGATTATTATGTTTACATAGATGTATATGTCACTTTTTTACTTAAAGTCTATTAGGCTATAATAACATTTATGGTATTACATAGCTTCTTGTACTCTGTTACTGTAATTCTGTAAAAAGCAAGTTATGTTAAAACCATTAACAAGGAAGGAAAGAATTTTCTAACCTATAAGCTATAGAGTAAGATGAGAAACACCAACTTCTTTCATTTGGATACCATTTTTTTTCCCTTGGAATTCTTCTGTGAATCATTTGGAGTTTACAGATGACTATAAAACATACATTTTTCAAATAAACTATCAAAAAAAACCCCCAAAACAAAAACCAAGGCACCAGTTTATTCTTACATAAATCAAGTTAAATCTGTTGCAGTTTAATTACCATTTTGTCCAAAATTAATTTATTATGCTTTGCAATTATACAGTGCTCTAAGGCACTTGGAGAAAATCACTCAATGAAACTATACGCTATTTTACTATGTAAAAAATCCCTAGAAATTTTCTTAAACTTTGCCATGACAAAAGTTATAATGTTAAAATTAAAATGATACAATTCTAATGACTGTACTAAGGTAATAAATGAACAGAATTGCACAGAGAAACTTCCAGTCATTCTCTCATTTACACTCAAAGCTTTCTGGCCCATTCAAACTAGATCCTAACTCCCTCCAGTGGTTCCTCTGACACCCACCCTCGTTGACCGTGTTGGCTGCCCTGACACGCTGGGTGAGCACAACCATTAGCAGTCAGAGTTGGAAGAAAAGCATTTCATGCAAAGTAAATGCTCTGAAGGACTGGGTTGTTCAACTGGAAAGCCAGTTATCCTTTACCTACATAAAAAGAGTCAGATGGTGTTATAAATACAAATTTGTTGTTCTTTCTTTGTTTCTTTTTGCTACAGGAAGATTTCCACTTCCAATTTGCCCATCTTCTGAAATACTGTAATCTTTCACATTGTTAAATAGCACCAGAAATATTGCCAGTATTCATAAAAAAAGGGGTGTGACAGTAAAAACTTGAGGAGCGTTTGGTACTGAAAAAGCCAGTCTGCGTAAAATTGAGATTTCAAGGACTAAACTGAAAAATACATAGAACATTTTTACGCATGAAAATGCTTAATAAATGATGATTCAAATGCACATTTCCAGCCGTAAACTAATATCTTCCCCGCAGAGGTGCATACAGTAGAGAAAAATTGCCCCACACTCGGCGCTGCTGCACTATTCACAGGACAACAGACAACACAAAATAAACCAATTACAGACTAGCCTAGCTGCAAGGTTAACAAGGAAGCAGTAGCTACTCGTACATGGATAAGAAGTCTCTTCATGCAAATTGGAGACCTACCACAAAATATTAGTGACAGTCTAGTGAGTATGTCCTAGGTTCTATGAAGCAATATGCAAATATATGGAAATACGGATTCCTTCATCATTAAATTTTGTTAATGCACCACAAATTTTAATCCTGATGAGTTTGTTCATTCTTTCCCACACAGGACTGAACAGTGTGAGTAAAACACCCTACTACAGTTGTCACTTGATATTCCAGTCACACAAGGGACGTGGCTTCCCATTCCTGGCATTTCAGCCTGTTGAGTCTAAAGAAGTAACTGTTATTATTCCACACTCAAAGCCAACATTTTCCACTTGAGACACATTTCCAACAAAATTAATGTCAGATGAGTAAAGCATTAATTCCTTTTCCAAGTAAATTGGTTATCTAGTTTTTGACAGCTTGTATTGTTTCTGTGTGCAATGCTGCAGCAAGAGAACTCTTAAAAGAAAAAAAAAAGAGAGGAATGGAGCTTTTTCACTATTGAAATATGCACAGACAGCATTATAAGCAGAGCAGGGTACTTTAAAAAAAAGTCACAGTTCCTTTTTTGGCATTTGCCCTAGCACAAGTGAATTGTATCTACATTTCAAATTTTATTAAAAGAAAATCTGTACCACTCAGATCTGAGGAAGGCTTAAATATACTTCTTTAACTTCATTGAAATGTAATTCCAGATAGCTATTGTGGGATTCTTTTGGCAACCATATGACAAATTAAACATTATCCCAAACTCAGTCAAAATTTGAGAAACAATGAACACAGAGACCTTATCTAAAAATAAATACTAATTTCATCAACTCACATAACTAACTTTATGTGTATACCTTTCCTCCTATATAATCCAAATATCATTGGCATCTTTTTACTAAATATCTTTACAAACTATTTTGAACTTCTCTTTTGATCATTGCTTAAATGAAGGGCAAATGAAAAGAAATTATTTTATTATTTTATCTCTTATATGAATATGACTGTTGTGCATGTTGAACAAATAAGACAAATGTTTTTTAAGAACAGCAATTAGATGTCTTCACTGCTGGTTTACCATTTCAGCTATTTCTCAAACACCTTGTACAGGAGGAGGAAAACTGCAGCTCGTGGGTCCATTATAAAAAATATCAACTATAAAGGTAGCAATTTAGCAAATGTAGCAATACCTTCTTGAGTGGACAAAGGCTATCTGAAAAGTAAAATCAGAGTGCTCCCACTAGAAGGTACAGTTATTAAAACAGAGAATTTACCAGATGGGTTTAAGAGAAAAAACCAACAACAAAACAACCCAAGAAGAAAACAAAAAAAACCAAAACCAAAACAACAACAAAAAACTCCAAACCTAAAAGACCTACAGTTCTTATTACACTTTATTCTATTAATTTTCAGCCAATTCAGTGGAAAAGGCAGAAAGACACAACCTCACTGAAGATAAGGTCCCCATCTGAAGAAAAGTTGCCTAGGTAATCTAAATAAAAATTCTATACAAATTGATTTTATCTAGTTTTCTCATTATGTCAAAGCAAATTCTGTCCTATGATATGAAGTAAAAGAAATATGTTCATATTTTTATCTGTAGATTCATATTTAATAATATACTGGTAGACTAGAATTATATATCATATGTGAAATGTGTATGCGTTAACGTGAAGTGAAGCCAAGTTATAAGAAAATAAAGGTCCTTTATTACAATTCCATATGTACTTTTAACAGAAATAGGGGTGTTATTCATAGTGTTTTGACTAAATTCTAACGTGGGAACATTTGTAAATCTAAATTTGTTCTGTAACTTGAATAATGCAATTTCTATTTCTCTGAAGGAATTATTCAACTATTGGAGATGGGGACAGAACAATTCATGCTTACACTTCAGCATTGTCTAATTAATCAGATCTCTAAACGTTCCTGTGAAGTTACTATTCCACTATTCCAGTCTTTAGATACGGAAACTGGAGCAATGGGTTAATTGAATCACCTGGTGCTATAGAATATTTTAATAGCAATACAGAACTAATATAATGAAAAACTGTACTTCCAATTTCTCAAATGATACAAAAAATGATACAAAAGTTCTAACCCTTCATTAAAAGGATGTTGCTGGGATCATGCCAGAAGAAAAGTTCAATCTGAACCGTATGTGAGTGAGAGACTATTTTTAACAGTTTTTGTGAAGAAGAAAACAACCCTTATTTCTCCCCAAAACACAGGAAACTACCTGCTGTTACAGCAATGATTATGAGCCTGGCTAGCTCATGGCAGCTCATCCACATGTTCTGAAGACAAAATTGTACTTTACTCTCCCATTTCATTTCTTGTGCATCTGGGTAGTGTGGCAGGGTTTCATGGACAGTATCTTTCCTGTGAGCTGTGTGTCAGGTTTATTAGATGAGCAACAGAGTATTTTTTTCTAGTTTATGCCCACTATGCCATAAACTAGTCATAGACTTCCAGTTCGGGAGTAACTGATCATGAAGGCATGTTGCAAGCCCCAAACTTTGGCAAGTCCATCTGGAACAGTGGGAGACTGTTGGTTGTAGACAGACACGCTATATGCATACTTTCCAGTTCTCACATCTTTATTGACTTCATTTGATTTTGACACTGTCGCACATGACATCCTTGTCTCTAAATTGGAGAGATGTGGATTTGATGGATGGACCACTCAGCGGATAAGGAATTGGCTGGATGGCCAGACTCAAACAGCTGCAGTCAACAGCTTGATGTCCAAGTGGGGGCCAGTGATGAGTGGCGTCCCTCAGGGATCGGTGCTGTTTAACATCTTTGTTGGAGACATGGACAGTGGAACTGAGTGCACCCTCAGCAAGTTTGCTGATGACACCAAGCTGTGTGCTGTGGTCGACACGCTGGAGGGAAGGGATGCCATCCAGAGGGACCTGGACAGGCTTGAGGGGTAGGCCTGTGCAAACCTCATCAAGTTCAACAAGGACAAGTGCAAGGTCCTGTACGTGGGTCAGGGCAATCCCAAGCACAGATACAGTCTGGGCAGAGAATGGATTGAGGGCAGCCCTGAGGAGAAGGACCTGGGGGGGTCTTGGTTGATGAAAAATTCAACATGAGCTGGCAATGTGCATTTGCAGCCCAGAAAGCCTGGGTTGCAGCAAAGGAAGTGTGGCCAGCAGGTCGAGGGAGGTGATTCTGCCCCTCTACTCTGCCCTTGTGAGAGCCCACCTGGAGTACTGCATCCAGCTCTTGAGCCCTCAACATAAGGAAGACATGGACATAGTGGATTGACTCCAGAGGAGGGCCACAAAGATGATCAGAGAGCTGAAATGTTTCTCCTGTGAGGACAGGCTGAGAGAGTTTGGGTTGTTCAGCCTGGAGAAGAGAAGGCTCCGGGGAGACCTTATAGCAGCCTTCCAGTACCTAAGGGGGCCCTACATGATTGATGGGGAGGGACTCTTTATCAAGGAGTGGAGCGATAGGACGAGGGGTAATGGTTTTAAACTGAAAGAGGGGAGACTTAGATGACATATTAGGAAGAAATTATTTACTCTGAGCATGGTGAGACACTGGAACTGGCTGTCCAGAAAAGTTGTGGATGCCCCATCCCTGGAGGCGTTCAAGGCCAGGTTAGATGGATCTTTGAGCAACCTGGTCTAGTGAGAGGTGTCCCTGCCCATGGCAGGGGGGGTTCAAACTAGATGATCCTTAAGGTCGCTTCCAACCCAAACCATTCTATGATTCTATGATTCACTAGCCGTGTTCCCAACTAAGCAATGGGACAAGACATCAGTATACACCAATATCCCTGCTCTCCCAGGATCTCCCATAAAGGAGGAAAGGAAAACAAACCCGGAAGAAAATGACAAACATTTCCTGCTCTGAACAATCAGGAGCTCAGGGATCCATGCGCCATAAGATATGTCTTCCCTGAAATCTGGACATCCACTGATGTTATCAAGGACTTAAATATATTATTTAAAATAATTTAAATAACTGTAGTCTAGAAAGAACTGAAACTGTTTCATTTCCAAGCATTATGAAACATAACAACACTTAGTACTGTAGATCTCACATCAAATAAAAAAGCTCTATTCTTTTTTTAAAAAAATAAATCATTTTTCAACATGATATGTACCTCTGGCAAGCTTCCAAGGCAGCCTTGTATCTTCCAAAATGGAAATATGTGTATAAGCTCAGTTCATGGGCTAACTGAACCTTTCAAGATCTGATCACATTACAGAGCCTCGTCTTTAGCAGCATAAACAACAGTCTTTATTTTTATTTACGTATGACTGCACTTGTGAGTTTTTTAAGCTACAGCTTCTGGAGAGTTGTGTCCCTGTCAGAATCTTAGTTATCATTAGAAGGATGAAGTTTCTAGCCCTCACTGATACAGAGGAAAGCCTGAAAATTAGACTCACACACTAAATTGCAGAACCCAGAGTCAGAATACTGCTGTATTATTTTAAAAAGTAGCCAAAACAAAATGCACAGCATTCAATCCAATTTCATGATATTTGATGCCCAGCAGATGGCTTGAAAGCCTGGAGGTAACAGCAGTCCTGAACTGTGGTCTATCCATACTCCTCCATCTGACTCGTCTAGCAAACAGCATCTCTTCTTCTCAGTGCTCCAGAAGAATGTCACTAGAAAAATACCTTCCCATATTTGTCTTGGAGAACACAATAGAGGAGAAAATTAACCCTGTAAAATATACTATGCAGCTGATTTCTCCCTTTCTGACTAAATCATGTAACTCAAGCCCTTGGTTCCTGTCTTCCCAGTGGTGGACACATCTCATGCAGGTGTTTGTTTTCTTTTAAATGAGGATACTCTGAATTTTAGTTTATAAAGGCTTAAAATAACTGATTAAAAGTTCCTATAGTCTGATTTTAGCTGAGCGCAAGTGGCATTACCACTTAGTATACCTGTAGGTATACACTTATCTAGGGCAGTGATGAGCCTATATGAATTAATTATACAGAAAAGATGGTCATGGTTATTCACTGCAGTGAGACTATACATTATTAATGAGGCTGATATGCAGATGAATCAGTCAGTACAAAGCTTATATGAACTCTTTGCCAAAAACTTGATGCAAATCAACATCTGGCTCAGTCATGGGAAAAGAGGCAGTTCCATCTGTCCGAAAGCGAACTGTCAGATTAAAAAAACACAAAAAAATGAGAAAGGAACATCTAATTCCAAACTGCCCTGTAAGAAAGTCCGCCTTGAGAAGCAAAAAATTATGACATTAAGGCTTTAACCATTGAAACTGAAAGAATGTTATTAAAAAAAAAAAAAGAAAAGAAAAAGAAAAAAGTCAGTATTACATTACGGCCTTCTGGAAATGTTGTGGAAATTACCAAAGTTGAAAAACTCAGCTGTGCTTCCAAGGATAGATACCTTATGATGGCTAGTCTCTTGAACCCTGAGTTAAAAAACTTTACAACCAATGCAAGATATGTGGAAGAAAAAAAAAAAAAAAGGTAATTACAAGGCACCGCTGCTGTAGGGAGTTAATTTATTTAAAGCATTCAATGATTTCCAGTCTCTCTCTCTTTTTCTGAAGAACCAGGTATTTGTCAGATCCAAACCCCCAAATAGCCCATTTTTTCACAACAGGGTTCCTTTTTACCTCACTTCTACTTAAACTGTTGGCACAAATGCTTTGTCACCTCCTGAGCTCGATTATGGTTCTGAGCGGACATTTAACTTTCATCAATAATGTTAGACAGAAATCCATAGTATTTTCTTCTCAGATTCCCCATGGGTTTCAATGATGCCCTTCTCCTTTACTAGGGAGACAAATCAGAGACCTGGGCTCTGATGCAATGAATGGTCACCTACTGATGGATTAGTAAGTGTCTAGACAGTTGTCGCTCATCTGCATTGCATTGCAACACAGACGAGATGTATCTTGGATCAGTAGATGGAAAGTAACTCATTTAACTTGATCTTGACTGTTTTGAAGAGAAAAGTGAATCATGAAGAGACTTCTTTTTTCTGTGTTAACATATTTAACTCTGATGTGCCTCCTATATATGAAATGCTTACTTTCCATTTCAAAATGCAGCACTAAGGAGAAGGAATGTGTTGCGATAGTGTTGTCAATCTATTGCGGTATTTATGGTATTTTTTTATTCTAAACTCCTGTTTTCAGATGTAGTTTCAGGAAGGTTTCTATTTACGTCTTCAAAGATATAGAACCTTGATATAAAGAATATCTTTTGGAAAATATTTGGTATTCTAGAAGCAAAACTCAGATTACGAAGATAGAAAATAAATTAGAATTACGTAGAATTATGTAATAAATTAGAATGATGTAATTTCCTTTGAAAAATCATTTTAATAATAGTTTCTTTCTCTAAAAGATCACTGCTCTGAGATGTGTCCTGCCTCATATGTCAAGACTGTAGACTGTGGTGAAAAAGAAAATGTCAAATAGAGTGGCTTTGCCAACAGTACTACATGATTACTTTCAGATATGATGCAAATAATTTTTAAGATAAATTATCTGTTTCTTGTA
Organism: Numenius arquata; assembly: GCF_964106895.1. Taxonomy (NCBI): domain Eukaryota; kingdom Metazoa; phylum Chordata; class Aves; order Charadriiformes; family Scolopacidae; genus Numenius; species Numenius arquata. The sequence goes on from NC_133584.1 coordinate 31,363,699, forward strand.
ACAATGGCTATAGTCCTAGTCTATAGACAGAAGAAACTTTCACTTGGTAAATGACAGTCAGTGTTCATGCTCCTGGTGCTACTAAATCAAATAAGTTCCTGTGTTATACAGACTGTTAACCTTTAGTGTTGGAGGCCTACAGATAAGCTCAAGAAAAGAAAAATTTTCTTCCCAATAATACCACCTCAGGAAAACTAAACGCCTAAGATCGCTAAACACCTTACAAACATGAATGAACTAGGACGCCTAGTTTTTCTGTGGGCTTCATTAACACATTTTAAATATGGGGGGTGAAACACAACATATCGAATTAAGTAACTTCTGCTCGCACAAAAATTTTCATTTATATTGCTTTCTAGAGCAATATCTTAAAGACTGAACACAAAGAGGTTATGCAATTACACAAGATTATAACCCAATCCTGTGACTGAATGGACTAAAAAGCATTGGCACATAGCTGCAGCAGAGCAGCTACATTGATTCCTCAGTAGGTGAAGGATTTAAGTACCAACTCAGCATCCTTAATTTATTTTTTTTCACTAGCACTTCTACAGGAATACTATTGGCACAACAGAAATGAACAGACCTTGATGAAAAATAGATGACAAATGCCACTTCAAAATGGATGGAGGCAATTTCCTGTACAGGTAAATCCAGACCCAAACACTTCAGCTCTGCCTGATAAAGAACATTTAATGTTTATTAGCTCTAGCAATCATTTAAGAATTGAAAACTCACAGTTAAAATTCAAGTAATTTATCCAGGAAATGTATTGAATGCATTCACCTGAGCAAATTAATCTGCTTCTGTAAAAATCCATTACTTTTTCCTCTTTTACAGGGAATGCACACCATACTTAATGTAAACATAAACATTTCCTATTCTACAGTGATGTTAATATAAAATTTTCAGCACCACAAATGAGGTAGGTTATTAGCATACTTTACAATAATTTAACTTCTTGTAACGTAATGATTTTTTAAAAAAGCAATCCAAAGTAGAAAAGTTTACCTTCTTAACCCCTTAATTTGACATGTAATCACAACAACATTAAAGACTTCTCAGAGCATGGTAACTTTAAGAAAGAAGAGAAAAAACTTATAAAATGTAGAGAGTGAATGCAACAGGAGTAAATTAAATCTTGTGGGTATGTTACAAGCTTCTATTGCTTTCAGATGGACCTTTCTTTCTGTGCATATTCTTTTTGTAGGATCACCCAAACTCACACATTCTATTGGTTATATAGCTTTATGATTTAGCAATTCACATTTTTCTCTGGTCATGTTTTTACCTTACCCATCTAAAGCGTACAATCATATCTGATTAACTACACAGCTATCTGATGTCATCACTTCATCTCTAGCTTTGCTAATGGTTACTTTTGTTTAATATATTCTCCCTCTATGGATTTAATTATTTTCAGTAGAAAGAAGTCTAATCAAACATGCCTTAAATTATTGCAGTAATAATTATTGCAGTTCTTAGGATAAGCCCATCTACATTCAGTTAATATTTTTAACCACTACATTGTGCTGTCTTTTGACAACTGCTTTGGAAAAAAAATAGTTCAGCCACTTTCAGAACATGGTTTTAATTTGAATTGATTGCTGCAAACTATAGGTAAAGTGAATAAAAAGACAAAAAGTATGCTGCTGTGGTTCTGCATTGAATCTAGCTACTGCATGCTTATTTTGAACATATGCAATATGCATTATATTAAAGAGCCCATACAATTAGAGGCATCTTTATTAAATAAGGTCTTAATCTTGAGAGGTCGTTGTTTTCAGTCATCTTGAATTCCTTGTCAAAAAATCATAAGCCCTAATCCTGCACTCACCCTTCTGCTTGAACTCAAGGATGTGAACAACCTCACTCAAGTCACGTGTCAAGTACACAGGACCACACGTCCATGTTTTAGTGTCTCCCAAGTCGAGATGCTGTTGTGGTGGGAGATTGATTTCCCTCCTGTCATTTCAAGCATGCATATAACTTATTTTAAGAATATAGTAAGGTGATTTCTGTGAATCTAATTTCTTTAAAATACTTGAAACATTACTTTAATAAAACAAAGTTAATTATGGGACATCTTTAACTCATTGTCTTATCTCCAAGGAATTTACATTTGCTTTGCCCTGAACCCATGAATGAATAATTTCTGATATGAAAAATTAATTTCAGAAAAGGAGAAAAAAATCAATCCAAAGTAGAAAGATTTGCCTTAACCCCTTAATTTGACATGTAATCACAAGAAGATTAAAGGCTTCTCAGGGCATAGTAACTTTCCATTTTTATACCCTAACAAAAAGCAGAATCTGGTAATGGTGGCTGGCCTGACATTCTTCTCCATGGTTTAGTCTTTCATGACATAGCTGGAACAAGATCTCTGTTCTTTCATTTCCAGGTTTGAACGCTTGAAACTAGTTTGATAGAGAACATTTTAGCTGATGGTCTACATTACTGTTTGTTTCACTTCAAAGAAAAGACATTTAAGCTATTAGAACCAAAACTATGAACCTGGATACTTTGGAAATGGCAGTGTAGAAAGTCCAGGTATCATCTCCCTTGCCTGTAACAAGACTTGATCCAAAAGCCTAATGGAGAGGAAGGGGGAATTCTGGCCATATTAGAGAGAACTTCCATGGGAACCACTGTACTGAAAACTTGTTTGGCTTATAAAAACACCTTTTGAGAACAAGAATATTTTGGGAACTGCAGAATCCCTCCAAGGTTTCCTGGGAAAGCAGAAGCATGAGAAATTCAGTCTAGCAATGGAAAGCATGAATATGGCAATATTTTATAAATTTCAAGGAAAGAATGGGCAGAAGACAGTAAAAAGAGAACTTTGTTCCTAATGTGAGTAGACAGAGCAAGAAAGCCTTATCTTCCTCTGCCTCTTAAGAGCTACACACTGAAGATTCTGTAATGAAAAAAAAATGCAAGAGGCGGCTTTCAATATCCTCTTAAATAATAAGGTTTAAGGAAATCTCTGCTGTCAGCTCTCAGATTTATAGCAGTTCAGAATGAAGCACTTTCTTTAGAATATCAGTGTAAAGCTTTTGATTACAAAAGGGACCTGCTGTTCTACTTTTTGCCTTTGTTTACTAGTGCCTCCACATTGGCCCTGAACTCATACACATTACCTACTGTGTTAATTCCTGAAGATAATTTTATTTTAAAATAAATAAATGTACTTCTTTAATCACCCAAACTGTGTTCAAAAATTGAAAACTGGGGAAAAAAAGTAATGTCTATATGAAGACCAAAGTTGATGTTATCATATGGAAGAGTCAGGTATACATTTGTGTATCTAGCACTGAGAACAGTTACCTCAATGACTCTGTATCCACTACCTGCACAAATGGATCACTGTGCACTCTGTTTACATGAACTATCATTCCATAGAAAGTCTTAAGATGCATTTAAAAATATATGTAATGTATATACAATATAGGTACATACATCTACATATGTATTTTTATATGTATATGCAAAGAAAGTGTGAGACTAGGCGTGGCATCCAAAGCAATGTAAAATGGAACTAAATACCTGCTTTGGCAACTGCATCCATCTTATGTCTCAGGCATGTAACCATTAGCTTATGGCTGATGTAAATTATAGTAACCTAGGCAAGATATTTGGGTTTTATTAGTAATCTAGAAAATCGAGATTTTCTAGATTTAACCTCCACTGCAGGCATGGTGGTACTAAAATGAGTGCTAAAGACTAGAATTAGTGCCAGGAATCAGAGTTTTCCTATTAGGAAAACTTCAGAAGTCAGGTTGCTTATCTGTAGGATACTGGTATAAAGTAACAGCAGTAGAGACAAACCAAACTTCTCATAGTACTCTTTTACACATGGTTTCTGTTTCACATTATCTCTAGTCATTTTACGATGGCTTCACTGAGTGTATTGATGCCACACTGCATGGAAGAAAAGAGGACATTTTCTTATCTGGACAGGGCCTGGAATGCTCCATACTTTAGTCAAAGACTGTGAGTGACAGTAAAAGGAAAAAGAACTGTGCTACAGATGTTCATTCTTACTATCTCCTTAATTTGTGCCATGGTTCTAACTCTTTCTTAAAAACAAAGGTATACATTATTCTACATAAATGTTAAAAGATTAATTGATTTGGTTTAATCTTCCAATTAACATTTTTAAAATTTTAGTTGTCATGCTCCACGAGATGTCTGTAAATTTCAGCTGTGTCCCTGGTGTACAGGTGGAGGTATGTTGGTGGAGCTTCATGTTATACACTGTAGGAATCATTGATATATATGTCCACCAGAGAAATTTGCCAGTTCAACCAGTTCATGTTTTTGGAAGAATGTTCTGCATCAGCTTATCTTCCCAAACCGCACATTATCTATGCAAGCATCTCCTGACCATGTAACGAAGTCAATACCAGCATACTTAAGATATAGGAACTGCAAAAAGCATTTTACATAGAGAAAGCTATTGAGATCAGGAAGTACAAAGAAAGAGTACTCTATCAGGAAATTATTTATTATCTGTCCATTGTGGACAGATATTCAGAGCATAGTTAGTCAGGCATCATCAGACTCATAATGTAGCTGGGTGCTGCACCTAGCAGTAGCTAGCTGTTTTTCAGACGAGATGTGCATTTGGCAGATGCTAAAACTGGATTTGGCAAGAATGCACAATTTAACATCCCTTAATGGTAAAAGCAGTATAATTATATTTAGGAACAACTAGACTGACCAGTCAATGTGTGGAAACTCTTTATTATGTTTGGAAGGGGTTTGCAAGAAGAGGTAGAAGAAGGAGGAATATGGGAATTTCTATGATAATGGTACAGTGGTCTGCAATCTACACCCCTCTAATCCTTTCAGATACAGAATGGGAGGGGATGGTAAGGGTAATTCAATTTCACTTTTAAATAAATGTAATTTTCTGTCAGTAATTATGTTCATCTGGCAAGCTGAACAGATAGAAACAGGGAAAACAATAAACAGAAATTACTCTAGTGACATCTTTCTAAAAAGAAAGTTCTGAGAAGCTAAGAAAAGAACATATGTGGTTTCCTGGCTGGATTTGCCTTCTGTGGGCTTGATTCTTCTCTCTAAAATAGTCTGCTGATCGGCAATACGTGTGGAGGGTAGTTCAGATGTCTTCCTTTGAAAATAAATGAGGATCTCGTGCTACCTCACACAGGGCAAAATCCATCTCCCATGTCCTTAAGACCAACTGTGTAGCCCTTGTCACTCCTTGTCACTCCGTCTGACAGGTGTGGTCCCTCATACACCATTTCAGTTCTAACCTTTCTTATGTGGTGACAGAATTTAAAGGAGGGAAAAAAAAAAAAGAACCAAAGGAGGAATTGTTTCCTCCCTGTCGTGTCTTGGTGCTAGAAAGGACAAGCAGTTCTGTCCTCTGACATTTAAAGTTTGATAGAAAGCTTGGTCCCTTATCCAGATGGTTTTATCCAGTTACCAGATAGTCTTGAGCCCAGACCAGCTCACTTTTCATGATGAGAAAAGCTTCCCAAGTGAGGTGTTAGAGGGTATGCTTGAAGCCTGAGAGCCATTTGGAGAAGTCTTAAATGTTACAAGTCTCTGGGAGCATAGCTTAAAGAGATACTGGATTTGGCACGGAAGCTGGCCAAACATATTAATGTTTCTGCATTACATCCTGCCCCAGTCTTCTTTTTCCTGCTCCAGTGATTAAATTCTCCTCTTTCACATTTGTACAGTGGTTTCTGGAGCTGTGCCCCAACCTGCATCACTAAAATGATACAGGCTAAAATCAACTTATTTTGGGGAGATAATTCTTCACAGTAGCTTTTCTCCAATTACACTTTCCTTTTTCCCTTTAGATAGGCAAGAGACAGGGAAAGAGATGACTGTGGTTCTGGGGTTAATTTGTAATTTATGCTGTCTGGAGAGGTCTCTGTACATTTGAGCAATGCTATATTCTACACAGGCCTGACAATTCTTCGTATGTAATGTCATCATGGGAAATATAAAAGAAATGGGAACTGAAGTTGCAATTTACTACTGTGAGAGTCCTGCTTGTTGTGATAATGTATTTACCATGAGAGAAGAGAAAGACGTGTCTTTGCTTCTACAGAGCCTGTTAAGAGCATCACAGGGATTTCTTAGCTGGAATTTAAGAGATTCCAGATTCAATTTCCAATACAGCTTTTCCTTTAAGTGCACGTTTTTCCCTTCCTTTCCTCACTGAAAGTCCAGGATGATCTGAAGAAGTTCTACATAGGAAGCTAACAGATGATGGAATAAATTTCTAGATCTCTGATAAGGATGAAATAATTATTTCTCCAGAACATCTCTTCAGTGCTACACCAGGAGACTACTGTGATTTAGTCAGCAAAATGTAGTGCACATACAAGAGAAACATTTTGTTAATCAACCTATGAATGTTGTTACTTGTATTTGTTGCTCTTTTCCAGCTCCTTAAAGATAAAAGATGGTTTCTTTTAATATTATCTTAAAATTTCAGCAAAATCACCTTTGACAGCCCAATCTGGTAATTGTACCATATTTGCTAATGGAGCTGCAAGAACAAATATGGTACAAGATTCTGCTTGCATTTATGACTCTGGAATAGAGAAGTAGCAGCAAGCCGATGATGAAGAAACAAAGGATTTATAACATCTGTGTCATAACTAAACAGCCATAACTTTGCAATACTCAGACTGTAACCACTTTTCTAGTGCAAATTACCTATATTAAGAGAATAGCCAAAGAAAGGCAGAGAAGCGCAATTCTATTCAATGTATCAGTTAAGGTACTCAATTACTCCGTACATGAAAAAGAAAGGTATAAACCTGTCAGCTCTCACTGCTGTCTTTTCGTCTGAGTGGGCAGAACAACCTGAACTCTAACTTTTGTATTTCACTTTTTGCATTTTAACACTGTCATCCAATTGGGAAAAAAAGTGACTGGACTATAAACTGTGAATTAGCAAACTTAAAAAAAGAGAGAGAGACTCGCCTTGACCTGCACCAAACCAAACTTCAGTGAGGATATAGAAACTAAGCATGTACTCTTTTAGAAATCAAAGCAATTAATTACTTTTTAACTGCAAGTTGCACATAGTCACACACCTGGACTCACCGTGCAGAGAAAATTTGCCCCTTAAAGCCCATTAGTTAAGTTTACAGACCTGTACTAACAGAGCTGGCCTTTACACTGAAGGCTAGTAGGAACTGCAGTGTTAAATAACTTATTTAAGAGGAAGTAAATTCCAAGTTAAGTTGTTTGTTTATAAAGTAACTTTTCATACATATTTTTCCTTTGATATTTTGTTCTTCCAAAGGCAGTGAAGGGCAAGGTCTTTTCTCTATGCGCTGAAACTAGACTAAGTCTAGAAATGTCAAAACCAGTATTTGTCAGGGAAGACTACTAACTGATGCTGATTATGGTAATGCATTTGATTCATAAAAGGATTAAGCCTTTTGTTTTAACCAAAGCATCATCTGCCACTATTCTTTCTGAAGGTCAACATTTAAGTGCTTTTAAACACATTTATTTCTTCAGTGTGCTTCTTGGCACTTACTGTACTGCTTATTTCTTGACCTTCAGCAAGGTAATTTTTTTCCCAAGTGTTTTAATGTTTTGGACAAAGTATAATGTAACTTTGTATTCCAGTCTAAAGTCTAGCAAGCAGTACTACTTCCAACAAAATTTTGCCTCAGCTTTCACTTATGGTCAATATCATTCAGAGATTCTGTCTTTTTTAAAAATAAAAATACTGTTTCATCAAGCTTTAGTTAAAATTGATCATACAAAAGAAATAGGGATGATAGCATAGAACCTTCTACAACAGAGCCTTTTTGAAGGCCCAGTCTAAAATTGTGGGTGATACTTCCCACAGAAAGCAGAGAGCATCACAAATGGACTTGTCACTTTCTGCTCTAAGTAGGAAAAAAACCCCAAACAAACGAAAAAAAACCCAAACAATAAAAACCCTTGACCTTCTGAACTGATTTTCTGTAACATTAACGCATATACACGAATATATGCATTATATAAATTGCAGGTGTATGTGCATATATGACACACGAGATTTGAATATTCTACAGAAACATCAAGTATCAGAATGTATCAACACACAATATACTACTGGAAGATGCTAACAACATGATGCACCTCCCGCAAGAATTTATAAAGAGTAAACCAAAAAAAGATATAAAGATACATTCAATGACAATGCTATGCCTTAAACAATTTTACTAAAAGTTTATTACAAAGCTGAACAGTTCAATGTAATTTTGGCTGTATCTGAAAACTAACATTTTTTAAAAAATATGCAAGTACTTTTCTCATAAATTTTTCTTCAGCTTGTTTATACAGAAATTGCTACCATGAGTCATGCTGCCTTTGTCCGGAAGGTAGTGTGGAATGGCTTCTAAAAATATAACTGTTCTTTCACTGTTCACATGATATTAACCCCATATTAAGGAGGAAAAAAGAAAAGAGATTAATTTTTCTTATTTTTTCTCTTAAAAAACCCTTAAAAGAGAGAGAAACTTCAAAGCACATTCTCTTTGAATGAAGTGCTCTGCTTTTTTAATTGCCTGCACTGTACCTAATTTTAATACAAATAAATATAAAGCAAATCATCTTAGTTCATAGATATGATTATCATTGCCATATCAGTGTGATATAATGGCTTAAGTTTATTACAATAAAAATTTATTTTCCCTATTTTTGATTTAAAAAAAAAAAAGCGTAGACATCAACTGAAAGTTTTTTGACACCTGAGTACCTCAGTGTCTGTGAAGAGATCTTTTGGGACAGACTTTGCCTCCCTTGGTGCACAAACAATGCTGTAAATTAGTAGCTGCCTATCTGTGAATTATTCCAGGGTCTGACATGCAGCTGGAGAGCCTGACCCATAAAAGGAAAATCAAATTGCACTGAGTTCAAATTGAGAATCGCTTGGAAGACCAGAAACTGATGAGAAAAAAAAAATAATGATGAAAATTTCTAGGTAAAAAAAAGGTGAAGAAAATAGTGCTAATTCCATAGTAAGAACCCTTCAGCTCCCATATTCTGATGTTAGAAGTACATACACAAAGAAGAAAGAGACAGGGCAAGAAAATTCTTGAACTGCAAACATATGCAAAATGCAGAACTTGCCAGTTGATCTAAACCTGGACTACAGATTTAAATAAATTTTAGTTTAGGAACATTATGAAATGTAAGGGCCATGTTGTTTTTCTCTGTTATTCAAATATTTGTGCTTCGGATAAAAATTTTAAATAATCTTGATTGCATCTTAGTTCTGTTACAATCCATAATAATCCAGTCTCTCCACCTCAGATGGCAGTGACCAAGGTTATTTCTTGCTTCGGTGTTCTCCCCACATTCCTATTTTTCTCTTAAAATATTTTTCTTGTTCCTGACTGTTATTCATATATAATTATTATTATTTTACATCTGAGTAGGTACACCCTAGGGTTTTCTATAATACGCTGGCTGCTTTGGCATTTTAATTTTTTGACAATGTATTGGAAAAAAATAAAAATCCATCCACTTGCAGTTTTCCTGTTAACCTTACAGAAACCTAACAGTTTACCCCTACAGCAGGTGTAAACTACAACCTATAACAGATTTCTTCTTTCTTAAAAGGTGTTTATAGAAGAGATGGATGCAGAACTCAGAGATGTATGGCGAAAGGACAAGAGGCAATGGTCACCAGCAACAAGGGAAGCTCTGACTGGACATGAGGGAAAACCCTGTATGGTGAGATGGGTGAAGCCTGGGAACGGATCTCTCAGAATGCTGTGGAATGACAGTTCTTGCAGAATTTTAAAAGTTGACTGGATAAGACCCTGAACAACCTGATATAACTTTGAAACTGGCCTTGCTTGGAGATAGTGATTGAATTTGATGACCTCCAGAGGTTCCTTCTAACCCTTTGCGCACACAGTAAGCTCTCACAGTGAGTCATTCCCCCATTGAGTGCTAGCTACTCTGGTTTTTTTTGGTTCTCACTTGTCTTGAATTTATGATCTGGGATGTCTGGGTGAACACACGCTCCGAAAAACAGGGGTTAAAGCAATTGGCTACAGACGTACCTGAGCTCTCTATCTGTCTAATGGTTTTTTAAATGTGTATTAAGGTTCAGAAATAGCAAGGTAGGAAGAGTTTGGCATCTGCTTAGACTGTACATTCTGTTCAGAAAACAGTTCTATTAAGTAAAGTTGTTGGTCCTCAGGCACATGGACAAAAACCTAAGAAATTTGTTTTTATCTCAGCAAATCACCATATTGAAAAAAATAAGCATACCACTGTATGAGTACTTCTCTGCAGCCAGTAGTAATTATGATAATGACAATACTGCATACTCACCAGACAACCAGTGCCCTGATTTTTACATTTGCAATCTGAACCTGAGAAGCATGCACAAAAAGGTACTGTAAGAAATTATCATTTAGGCTGTAATACTGCTTTGTGCTGTCAGACCAATGATGTGTACATTTATTTTAAAAAGAACTAGGATAGCCTTTTAAATGAAATTGATTAAATCTTCTTATGGCATGCATACCATTAATTTATAATCACAGTGTTTTGGAAACAGGACTGAAACAGCTGATACTGAAAAGAATAGCTTCCGTGTCATTGCCATGCTGGTTTGGAAGGATAAAAGGTACTGAAAAAAAAGGAGGGAAATAGCTATTTGCAGTTGTCCTTGCTGAAAGCTGCATGCACCATAGAGTCAATGTCTACACCAATAACTCAGGCAGGGCTCAAGCTCTGTAATGTAGCCATCCCTATTTTTAAATCTCTGGCACATTCTCTGGCACAGATGTGGCTTGGGCCGTTCGGCCCCGTGTCGGATGGGTCTGGTGCCCCCCGACGGGAGCTGTCAACTAGAACAACATTTCAGAGAATCCAGAGCAAGGCTTGGGAGTCACTTTGGGCCTGGATCCATTTCCAGTATGCAGTTTAGGTGTGCCCTCTCTATTTTGTGGGGGTAGGATAAACTGTACAGATTTGAGCTGTGCTTTACCAGTCAGCCAGAGCGTGGTCCCTTGCCCACATCATATATTAGTACACAAATAGCCAGGGAAACTGAAGTACTTTAAAAAAAAAAAAAAAAAGCTTTTCTTAAACAGGTTACTTTCCTCAACAAATTTAGCAACTATTAAGAAAGACTTAATGAGAAAATATTTCCTGTTGTCTGCTTAAATCATATATTTGATTATTTTCTTGAAATAGATCTTGAAAATTGCCGGAATCCCTTGCTGGATCAAAAAATGGGGGATTTTTCAGTTGCTTTGTTTTGTTCTGTAAAGACTAACAAGGGGTCTGGAGAACAAGCCTTATGATGAGGGGGCTGAGCGAACTGGGGTTGTTCAGCCTGGAGGAGGCTGAGGGGAGACCTTCTCTCTCTACAACTCCCTGAAAGGAGGGTGTAGAGAGGTAGGGGTCGGCCTCTTCTCCCAAGGAACAGGTGATAGGACAAGAGGAAACAGCTTCAAGTTGCACCAGGGGAGGTTTTGATTGGAGATTAGGAAAAATGTTTACACCGAAAGGGTTATTAAGGATTGGAATGGGCTGCCCAGGGAAGTGGTTGAGGCACCATCCCTGGAGGTATTTAAAAGACAGGTAGACACCGTGCTTATGAGCATTCAGATATGGTTTAGTAAACCACAGAGATATGGTTTAGCGATGTTTTTTTTCAGTGTTAGGTTGACGGTTGGACTAGATGATCTGAAAGATCCCTTCCAACCTAGGCAATTCTATGAGTTGATGACTGACAAAAACCTATTAGCTACAAAAGTATTGTTGTTATTTTAAGATAGAGATTGAGCAAACAATCAAAATGCCCCCAAAATAGAATTTTTCCTAACTTAGAGGTAAATTGCTGTAACTACATTATGAGTCCTGACGGTACTGCTATCATGTCAGCTCCATTAGGACCATGAGGGAAAGGTTAAGGGAGCGGAAGAAATTCAGTTTGCTGGCAGTCCAGGGTGAGATAAATAAAGAGCTATCAGCTTCAAAATTTAGAAACTTACTTAATGAACCAAGCATTTCAAATAAAGAATACATGGGAGGTTTGAGAGAAATATTCACATCCTAGGAGAGCAGGAATTCTAGCACAGGTTAGCAATGGCTTTTATAGATTAGGAACATATTAACCTAAATTCCTCAGAATTCCTCATTGATTTTTCTGAGTGCACTGACAAAAACTCTGACCTGTTCTACAGTATATAATACACAATTTTTTGAAATCCATTTTCAGCCTTGCTCCTCTCTCCCTCCCTGGTACCATCACTCTTTAAATTCCAGAATCAGATAATTTATATTTTGGCACCTAAGAAATTGCAACACAGAGAATGAAGTGCTCAGAAACTTGAATGTTAAGAATTGCCTTACACCAGATAAGAGGTCCCTGTAAATTGATAGTCTGTAGCTGACAGTAGCCATTATCAGATAAGCCTTTAGAGGAGTGTCTCCAACTTCCTGTGAAGAAAAATACCAATGTACTTATATACTGCAGGCAACATCATACTTTCCTTTTCCTACATACTTTTTTCCTACAACCTCAGTTTTAACTTTGTCATCTCCAGCAGCCATAAGCAACAGTCTGCAATTTTATCCTCTTCTCTAAAGCATTAACCCTTCTCTTAACACTGTAGAAAATAATATAAAACTCTATTAGCTCTTTTCTTGACCCAGTGTCCCTTGACTTCACTTTCACCAGTAAGACTGGCATCTTGGTTTAAAAAATAGCGTTTTGGAAGAATGATCGTTTGATTAGTGCTACCGAGAACCTTAACAACACAGACTACTGTCTGCATAGCACAAGTTTTAACATTAACAGTGGAAGGCAAGAGGCAATGTGATTAGAGGAAGAGTAGCCACAGAGGACCTAGCTAAAAGGGTGGAAATATGTACAGAAAATAAAAAGCAATTCAAATAATATATGAAAGTGGTAAAAAATTCACAGAATAAAGGGTTTGGAAAAGAGAGCAAAACATCATAGAACTTCTGGCAGTGTTTTAAAGATTTTTTTCAAAGGGGGGTAATTATTAGAGAGCAAAGATAACTTTTATATTAATTGAAATAGTGGCTTATACATATTCCAAATATTTTGTCTACGCTTTCTTCTTTCGTTTAACTGTATGGTGGTATTTTGGTCACATTTCACTCAGATCTGATCCTACTTTCCATGATTTATAGCTGCTTAATTTCAGCTAATGCATTGCAATTTGGCTACTGAAAGATGAGAAAAAAATTAAATTGTCAAACTCCACAGCCACTGCAATAATAAAATGGTTTCTATATTTTTCTAAACAATTTCTTGGCTGAAACCTCAAGAATGATACTTAGAATTTAATTACAACTTTATTTCGAAGTTCTTACCATAATCCATTTATTTCAGTAGATGAGAACTACTAGGATACTAAATAAGGGCATTTTTTTTCCAGTACAAGTATGTGAGCATAGGACTCAGAGGAAACAACTGGACAAGAGAATTGAATTCACCACTTCCGTTATGAAATCGTGCAATAGCATTTTAAGCTAGAAATAGGCCACAGAGCTTCTATCCTGCAATTTGCTACTCACTGTAGGTCTCAAATCTCCTCCAAATATTTTCAAACTATTTTTAGATTTGCAGGGTAAAATAATTCCAAGGAACTCAACAGCCATCTTAGAGAAGGTAAGCAAAATAAAGAACAAACCTTGGCAAGTACAAAAGATGAACACAGTCCAGAAAAACAAAAGGGGATATCATACTACACATCAGCAAGAAAAAAAAAAATAATTAGTGGCCAAGTATACCACATACCAGCACCACGAAGTGCAGTGCAAAATACAGTTATTTGTGAAACAGTATTCAACGTGATAATCTTAGTACCAAAAGCAGTCTAGCCAAAGCAACACAGCGTCTATCCTGAATTATTGTGCTCTGGTGAGTGAGACCACTTCCAGAACTTGAGCTAGTCAAAATTACCTCAGGTATCGCTACAGTGCAGCTGGCACCACCAACAGTTCTGGAGTTCCTTGCTTCAAGAGGTAACACATAAACTATATAAAACCATAATAAAACGTATACAAAAATAAAAATTAAAAACTACATAAACTACAGTCTTATGAATGGTTGCATTCAACTAAAAAGGTGCTACCTAAAGAATCAGCCTTCCATTTAATAATTAGTCTGCTAACATTTACCTTTACTCCAGTTGACAGAAATCACTGAATCATAGAATGCTTGATGTTGAAAAGGACTCCTGGAGGTTATCTGGTCCAACCCCCCAGATCAACCAGGATCTCTCAGAGCCAATTTCGCAGGACCATGTCCAGGTGGCTTTTGAATATCTCTAATGAGGGTGACTCCACAACCTCCCTGAGCAACCTGTGCCAGTGCTCAGTCACCCTCACAGTGAAGAAGCGTTTCCCGATGTTCAGAGAGGACCTCCTGTGTTTCAGTTTGTGCCGTTGCCTCTGGTCCTGTCACTGGGCACCACTGAAAAGAGCCTGGCCCTGTCTTCTTTGCACCCTTTCTTCAGACATTCATATAAATTCAAATAAAGACGCCCCTTGAGCCTTCTCTAGACTGAACACCTCCAGCTCTCTCAGCCCATCCTCGTAGGAGAGATGCTCCAGTCCCTCAATTATCTTTGTGTCCCCTCACTGGGCTAGGTGCGTCATCTCTATTCTAGAACAAATGTGTTCTCTGGAGGCAGCGCAGCTGTGAGGTACTGCAGATGGGCAGCAAGATGAGGGTTTCTTGGGCAAGACAATGGCTTTTTCTGTACATATTAAACGCTCAGAATACCTTTTACTCCCTCTCCACTCCCACCTTCTACCCTCATACATTTAGAGAACCTTGATATATATGTGTGTGTTTTCATGCATATATGCATGTACACGCATTCATATGAGTGCCCATATCTCTGTCTCACTTCCTCCCCCATTAATGTCACATACAATGCAATGACACATAAGCAAGAATGTTACTAATGGATGAATAAATGAGTATCCAGTTATGGAAAGCAATTATTCTTTTTAAGTGCTGTACCTGGCATCTAAAAACTTGAGCTTTGGGGGCATTACAAATGTACTACATTAGTCAGTTCAAGCTGTAGTAGTAGCTTGTGTAGTCAGCACTATAGTTCGTAAACATGACGAAGCTCTACTCTGAGAACTGTCCCCCTCAGGCTGCTATGGATAGTTCATACTCAATCTACTTCAGAACGATAACTAATTCTTACAACATCTATGAAAGGCAAATGTTACCACCTTTCTTTTGTGATATGCTTTGAACTCTGTGATGCAAGTTATACTAAAAGATGTGAAAAAGTAAACTTTGGTACCTGTTACCACCTTTCAGTTCAAGATAGTTGTGTGTGATTTTCTAACTTGGGAATGCAAATACAGAATCACAGAATCACAGAATGATATGGGGCTGGAAGGGACCTCTGGAGATCATCTGGTCCAACTCCCCTGCCAAAGCAGGTCCACCTAGAGCAGGTCCCACAGGAACGTGTCCAGGGGGGTTTGAATGTCACCAGAGAAGGAGACTCCACCACCTCTCTGGGAAGCCTAGTCCTGGGCTCTGCCACCCTCAAAGTAAAGAAGTTCCTCCTCATGTTTATATGGAACTTCTTATATTCAAGTTTGTGCCCATTTCCTCTTGTCCTGTCACTGGGCACCACTGAAAAAAGACTGTCCCCATCCTCTTGACACCCTCCCTTTAAGTGTTTATAAGCATTGATCAGATCCCCCCTCAGTCTTCTCCAGACTAAAAAGACCCAAGTCCCTCAGCCTCTCCTCATCAGAGATGCTCCAGTCCCCTCATCATCTTTGTAGCCCTCTGCTGTACCCTCTCCAGCAGTTCCCTGTCCTTCTTGAACTGGAGAGCCCAGGACTGGACCCAGTGCTCCAGATGGGGCCTCACCAGGGCAGAGCAAAGGGGGAGAATGACTTCCTTCGACCTGCTGGCCACACTCTTCTTGATGCATCCCAAGATTCCATTGGCCTTCTTGGCCACAAGGGCACATTGCTGGCTCATGGGCATCCTGTTGTTCACCAGGACTCCTAGGTCTTTCTCCTAGGAGCTTCGAAGAAGAATGGAAATATGGTTGTACATTACCAACAGTTACTCATAAGCACCAAGGATGAAGTTCTCCACAAGAAGAGCTGAAGACAGCAAGCAGGAAACACCTTCAAAAGCTCGTGAAAAGACATGACACAGCAACCACACTTTATCTGGTCTACTCCACTTTTCTGAGCTTCCCTCTTCTTGCTGAGCAATTTGCAATAAAACTAGGTTTAATGGCTACCTTTTCTAGACAAGTGAGCCAAACAGCTTGGGACCTTGGAAACAGTAGGTTTTAAATCGCAGGGGCTTTCAGACAAAAATGGACAAAGTGTTTCTAAGAGGCTAAAATTAGTTTGAGGAATCATTTGAGTATCTCAGTGCAGAGCTGTGGAGCCTAGAAACAACCGCTCTCTTTCCTATCAAAGAAGAGCCCGAGAAAACATGTGATCTGTGCACCTCTCAAGCACAGAAGTGGGAACACAAAGCCTGCTGCCAAATAGCAAAGGAACATTGAGAGGATTCATGCTTACATGTGAGAAATGTTGCTCACATTTAAATACAAATGTTGTTTATTCGAGAGGGAAATCTTTCATGCGATGATTACACCTCTATATATTTAGAGCAACTTATTCCAGTGAGGCCCCATGAAGATTAGGCCTCTGTGCACTATGGCAATACAGATAAATAATTTTTATAGGAAACACTGTATTTAAATTACTCACATTAATGAATAGCTGTTAAAACGCATTTTAGAAAATTAAGTGTATGTGAATTAATCATATGGCAAAGACCTTGGGACATTCTACAGCTACTTTCTATGTACAGCTGGAACTAAGCAACCCTAAAGTGGGCATTTATTCGGGGCCCTGAAAGATCATCAAGACATCTGTGTGCACTGTGCACATCCCTTGAAATCCTGAGGAAAATTATGTGAGCTAATAAAGCATTAAAAAAACACAGAGATGTCCTGAAGTAGCTCTTAACTATGTATCCTCTTCTATGTGCTGTGATCCCTCCAGCTGCAGCTAAGGACCTGAGACAACAACAATTAAGCCCTTCCTCAATGCACAGAAATGGAGATCCTTCCCACTCCTTTCTTAAACATTCTCTCTTCAACCCTTATGGAAACCTGGCAAATAGGTAGGGCTTTGCTCCAAATCCTGAAGGTCAGTGGTGAACGGGGGAAAAAAAAGTAAAACTTGGCATAAAAACAGCTAAATAAAAGACTGACATCTTGCCATTATTATCTATTTCCACAAGAGGTAAATGAGGTCATGCCTAACTGCATTTATATCAAGCTAAGCAGCCCAAAAGAACAGCTCAAAAACCCTTTAGGTTTGCCAAAGTCCTAAATGGTCATTATCTTACATAGGACAAATTAAGGGACATTTATTGAGGGACTAGCAGAATCTTTAATTAAGGTGAAGAATAAATCCTGTCTTGCAGTCTTTATGCTTGTTGGGTTCCAAATTGGAGCACAAGTGAAATGTGTAGATTAAAAGAAGAAGAAAAGAAATAGATTCTTCCATAAGAACCTGCATGTTTGTGAAGCTTAATGTTTTTATCGTTGAAACCCTCCAAAAAAACTATATTGATTTCTTAAAGCAAACAAATAGAGAAGAAAAATGTCTTCTATTTAATGTTGTCCTAATTAATTCTGCAAGCATTATTCTTGTGCTCCTGTGGAGTTAATTACAAATCAGTTTAGTACAATTAGATATTAATATCCTCAGCAATATTTTCTAATAACTCTTAAGTTAACAGTATCATTGCTCGACAGAGATGTTTTATCACTGTAGGCCAGATCCTGCAATCCTGCAAGAACCAGTTGATTGCTTGCTGAAGAAATATCATTGCAGAATCTGGCCTTAACATTTAAAATTTTAAGGACACAACAGGATTCACGCACACTATTTTTCAAAGCCATCTGAAGAATTCAGGAGCATGTTATTCCTATAGAATGATTCCAATCTTTTTTCCAAAATTCAGAGCATAGTATGAACTTTCATCTCAGCTTTTACAAACACATTGCAAAATATAAACTGCAGGCTGATGCTACCTAAAGAAGGACTACTGACCAGTAACTAGAGTCTGTTGGGATGTGTGATTGACGGGCAGATTTGTCCCAGCCCTTATGGCCCTCTCTGGAGGCATACAGCCACATAAGGCAACACGTGGCCACCAGATCTTCAGTTTCCTCTCAAATGCAGAATGTAAGGGAAAAATTCTGAGAGGAACTCCAAAGTGTGGGAGGAAGATTATGAGAAATGAATCAACACATAAACATGTATTGTGACATAGCAGGTGACAGACAAAAAATTAGGAAGGCAAAAGCCCAGCTGGAACTCAACCTGGCCATTAATATAAGGGACAACAAAAAAAGTTTTTATAAATACATCAACAAAAAGAGTGTCAGGGAGAATCTCCATCCCTTCCTGGATGAGGGGGGAAACATTGCGACCAAGGACGAGGAGATGGCTGAGATACTTAATGCTTTCTTTGCCTCTACCTTCAATAGTCGGACCAGCTACCCCCAGGGTGTTCAGCCTCCTGGGCTGGAAGATAAGGATGGAGAGCAGAACTACCCCCCCCGTAATCCAGGAGAAAGTAGTTAATGATTTGCTTATGCACCTGGACACGCCTAAGTCTATGGGGCCAGATCGGATTCACCCAAGGGTGCTCAGGGAGCTGGCAGGAGAGCTCACCAAGCCTCTCTCCATTATCTATCAACAATCCTGGTCAACTGGAGAGGTACCAGATGACTGGAGGGTGGCCAATGTGATGCCCATCTACAAGAAGGGCCGGAAGGAGGATCCGGGAAACTATAGGCCTGTCAGCCTGACCTCGGTACCGGGAAAGATCATGGAGAGGATCATCTTGAGTGAGCTCTCACAGCAAGTGCAGGGCAGCTGAGGGATCAGGGCCAGCCAGCATGGCTTTATGAAAGGGAGGTCCTGCTTAACCAACTTGATCTCTTTCTATGACCATGTGACCCACCTTCTCAATGCGGGGAAGGTTGTGGACATTGTCTACCTGGACTTTGGTAAGGCCTTTGACACCGTCCCCCACAGTGTTCTCCTGGAGAAGCTGGTGAATCATGGCATAGACAAGTGTACTCTTCACTGGGTAAAAAACTGGCTGGATGGCCATGCCCAGAGAGTTGTAATTAATGGGGTGAAATCCAGTTGGTGGCTGGTCATCAGTGGTGTCCCTCAGGGCTCAGTTTTGGGGCCAGTCTTGTTTAGTATCTTTATTGATGATCTGGATGAGGGGATTGAGGGCACCCTCAGTAAGTTTGCAGACAACACCAAACTAGGTGGGAGTGTTGATCTGCTTGAGGGTCGGCAGGCTCTACAGAGGGACCTGGACAGGTTGGATCAATGGCCTAAGTCCAATGGGATGAGGTTTAATAAGGCCAAGTGCCAGGTCCTGCATTTCGGTCACAACAACCCCAGGCAACGTTACAGGCTTGGGGAAGAGTGGCTGGAAAGCTGCCCGGCAGAAAAGGACCTGGGGGTGTTGGTGGACAGCCGGCTTAACATGAGCCAGCAGTGTGCCCAGGTGGCCAAGAAGGCCAACAGCATCCTGGCCTGTATCAGGAATAGCGTGGCCAGCAGGAGTAGGGAAGTGATGGTGCCTCTGTACTGGGCACTGGTGAGGCCTCACCTCGAGTGCTGTGTTCAGTTCTGGGCCCCTCGCTACAGGAAGGACATTGAGCTGCTGGAGCATGTCCAGAGGAGAGCCACCAAGCTGGTGAGGGGTCTGGAGAACAAGTCGTACGAGGAGAGGCTGAGGGAACTGGGCATGTTTAGTTGGGAGAAGAGGAGGCTGAGGGGAGACCTCATTGCCCTCTACAACTCCCTGAAAGGAGGGTGTAGTGAGGTGGATGTTGGCCTCTTCTCCCAAGGGAATAGAATCATAGAATCATAGAATCATCCAGGTTGGAAGAGACCCTTGGGATCATCGAGTCCAACCATCTACCCTACACTACAACGTTCTCCCCTATATCATATCCCCCAACACCACATCTAAACGGCTCTTAAACACATCCAGGGATGGTGACTCAACCACCTCCCTGGGCAGCCTATTCCAATGCCCGACCACTCTTTCTGTGAAAAATTCTTTCCTAATGTTCAGTCTAAACCTACCCTGCTGGAGCTTGAAGCCATTCCCTCTTGTTCTGTCATTAATTACCTGTGCGAAGAGACCAGCACCAACCTCTCTACAGTGTCCTTTCAAGTAGTTGTAGAGAGTGATGAGGTCTCCCCTCAGCCTCCTCTTCCTCATACTAAACAGTCCCAGCTCCCTCAACCGCTCTTCATATGATTTGTCTTCCAGGCCCTTCACCAGCTTCATTGCCCTCCTCTGCACTCGCTCCAGCACCTCGATATCTCTCTTGTATTGAGGTGCCCAAAACTGGACACAATACTCGAGGTGTGGCCTCACCAGTGCAGAGTACAGGGGCACAATCACCTCCCTACTTCTGCTGGTCACGCTGTTTCTAATACAAGCCAGGATGCCGTTGGCTTTCTTGGCCACCTGGGCACACTGCCGGCTCATATTCAGCCGCTTGTCAATTAGAACCCCCAGGTCTCTTTCTTCCAGGCAGCTTTCCAGCCACACTTCCCCAAGCCTGTAGCGCTGCTTGGGGTTGTTGTGGCCCAAGTGCAGAACCTGGCACTTGCCCTTGTTGAAACTCATGCCATTGATTTTGGCCCAATGATCCAATCTATCTAGGTCTCTCTGTAGAGCTTCCCTATCCTCCTGGGAATCAACACTCCTGCTTAGCTTGGTGTCATCTGCGAACTTGCTGATGATACACCCTATGTCCTTCTCAAGATCATCAATAAAGACGTTAAACAGAAATGGTCCTAATACTGAGCCCTGAGGCACACCACTCATGACCAGCCGCCAGCTGGATTTAAATCCATTGAGCACCACTCTTTGGGACCTTCCAGTCAGCCATTGCTTGACCCAGGGGATCATATGCTCATCCAGGCCATGTGAAGCCAGTTTTTCCACAAGAATTGTATGGGGGACAGTATCGAATGCTTTTCTAAAGTCCAGGTATACAATATCAACAGCCTTTCCCTCGTCCAATAATCTGGTTATCTTGTCATAGAAGGAGATCAGGTTCGTCTGGCAGGACCTGCCTTCTATAAACCCATGCTGACTAGGCCTGATCCCCTGGTTGCCCATTATGTGGGTTTTGATGGCACTCAAGGACATAATGACAGGACCAAAGGAAACGGTCTGAAGTTGGGGCAGGGGATGATTAGATTAGATATTAGCAAGAATTACTTTACTGAGAGGGTGGTCAGGCACTGGAACAGCCTGCCCAGGGAGGTGGTGGAGTCGCCATCCCTGGAGGTATTTAAGAAATGTGTAGATGTGGCACTTCAGGGCATGCTCTAGTGGCCGAGATTGTTGGTTTGCATCTGTTTGTGGGTGGGTGTCGTGTGGGGTTGTGGGTGTTTGTTTTGGGTTTGATGTGTGGTTTTTTTGTTTTTTTGTTTGTTTTTTTTTTTATGGTTGGACTCGATGATCTCAAAGGTCCCTTCCAACCAAGATGATTCTGTGATTCTGTGATTCTGTGACTACTATGTTCATTCTGTCTTTTAGGCACCACCGTCCCACAGCTCTGCTCAGACTGTGAAATTCCCAGCAGTACTTCCCATACGTCCAGTAATTATGGAGTTCCTGACTCTTCATGTAAGTCACAACTACAGGATCAATTTAGCAAGTGCTGCATCAGCTGTGTGTACCACAGACAGGCATAATGCAAGGTTAAGATATAGACAGAGCGCCAAGTATCTGCTAGACAAATAGCAGTCTTCAAAGCATTTCCCAGGAAAGCAACAGACATAGCTTGGAATACAGATACCTAACTATCATTTTCTTATTATATGTTTCATTACAGACCTCAGTCCATACTTGCTGTATGAAAATTAAATAGACATCAAGAATCACTTGATATTGAGGGTGTGAACAGCAGTCTTAGCTGAAGAAGTTTCATGAAAAAACAGGTATATTGATATCTTGCTTAATGTGGAATTCAAAAATCCTCCTCATAAAAAATTTTGGATTATCTTTTAAAAATTTTCTGTCTTCAGATAACTGTTTTCAGCAAGGTTCAGCCATAAGATTGGTATTTCTGTCACCTTTTTAGCAGCAATAACTGCTGCTAAAGGATACCTTCAGTGAGAAAACTAACAAGGAACAAGCGCCAGCAACGCTGCAAACATGCGGCTGTCCAGGTCCCAGGCGACAGGGAGCACCAAGACCTTTTACTGGTAACGGGTGGTAGCTCTGAGAACTGCTGTGTGAGATGTGAACAGGCGAATGATCTGCTCAGCCTGGTGGCAGAGCTGAGAGAGGAAGTCGAAAAGTTGAGGTGTATTAGGGACAAAAGCAGCCAGGGTCTAGTAACCCCTGTACCCAGCCCCGGTCAGGCTGAAGGCAGAAGCCTAAATGAAAATAGCGAATGGAGGCAGGTTCATGGTTGGGGCAGCAGACGAACTCCCCCCTTGCCCACCTCGCCCCATCCGGTACCTCTGAAGAACAGATACGAGGTCCTGGTTGAGGAAGGCCAGTCGAATGAGGAAGTAGATGATGGGAACTCTACATTACAGATGCCTCCTCAGTCAAAAAAGCGTACACCGTGCATCACCACCACACCCACAAGGAAAAAAAGAAGGGTTATAGTTGTTGGTGACTCCTTCCTGAGGGGGACAGAGAGCCCAATATGCCGGCTGGACCCTCCTCAGAGAGAAGTCTGCTGTCTTCCTGGAGCCCGGGTTAAGGATGTCACCAGGAAACTTCCTGGCTTAGTACGGTCCTCAGGCTACTATCCATTATTGATTTTCCATGTAGGTGGGGAGGAAGCTGTGACTCACAGTTCATGAGCAATAAAAAGAGACTTCAGGGAGTTGGGAGGCCTGGTAAGGGAGTCTGGGGCACAGGTTATTTTTTCGTCACTCCTTCCAGTTGCGGGCAATGATGCCGGGAGGAACAGACAAATCCAGTTGATTAATACATGGCTCCATGGCTGGTGTCACCGCCATAACTTTGGTTTCTTTGACAATGGATTGGCCTATACAGCACCGGGTTTGTTGAAATCAAATGGGAGACACCTCTTTCAAAGGGGGAAGAGGGTTCTTGCCCAAGAGATTGTGGGGTTGATTGACGGGGCTTTAAACTAGATGTGAAGAGGGAGGGGAGTAATAATATCAGGCTTGTCTGTGATAAGTTGTGGGGTATCTCATCAGGGTTGCTTGAGGAGGGGGATATTATCCAGCTAGCCCTTGACAAGCCAAGGGATGATGCTCCTAGATCTGTGGGAAGGGTCACTAGCAAAGGCCCTCAACTGGTTGCTCTGAGATGTGCTGGGTGTGCTGCAGCGCACTTGAAGCCTTATGGGGATGAGCGAGGGGCTCCTGAGGCAAAAGGAACTGGGGAATCACAGATAAAACACCTCCAAGGAAGGTCACCTGAAGAGCAACATGAAGGAAATGCAGCCACTCCAGCTAATAAGTTGGCCCCTTGGCCGCCCAGCTGAAGTGCCTTTACACAAATGCACGTAGCATGGGGAACAAGCAAGAGGAGTTAGAGACACAGGCACACCTCCAGGGCTACGATCTTATTGGCATCACAGAGACATGGTGGGATGGCTCTTATGACTGGAGTGTTGGAATGGAGGGATATAGACTCTTCGAGAAGGACAGGCTGGGGAGACAAGGAGGGGGTATTGCCTTCTATGTCAATGAACAGCTGGAGTCCATGGAGCTCCACCTGGGGATGGATGAAGACCCAACAGAGACCTTATGGGTCAGGATTAAAGGGAACACGGGCAGGTGATATTATGGTAGTGGTCTGCTACAGACCACCTGATTAGGGTGACAGGGAGGATGAGGCCCCCTCTATAGACATATAAGAGCAGCATCGCGGAGAAACTATCCAAGTAGCCAGGAACCAGATTAGGCAAGATAAAGCCCAGATAGAATTAAATCTGGCCAGGGGCATCAAGGATGACAAGAAAAAACTTCTATAGATATGTGAGGGATAAAGGCAAGACATGGGAAGATGTGGGCTCTCTCCGTCAGGAAACAGGAGACCTGGTCACCCAGGCTATGGAGAAGGCTGAGGTACTGAATGACTTTTTTGCCTTGGTCTTCACCAGCAAGAGCTCTAACCACAGCACCCAGGTTGCAGAAGGCAAAAACAGGGACTATGAGAATGAAGAACCGCCCACTGTAGGAGAAGATCAGGTTTGAAACCATCTGAGGAACCTGAAGGTGCATAAGTCCATGGGAGTTTTAGGTGGAAAAACAACTCTGCCACAAAAGATTTTTGGGTCCCCACAAAGACCAATCTTGCAGAACTCTGGTTCGATTACGTGGCTGATAGGATCTGTCATGACACTTTGTGTGCTTGGCTTAACTTGTTCAGGCTGCAAGTCCGAGGAAGTGAGGGATCCCCTACACATACCAAAAAGTTAAAAAGTAAAATATTGCATTTGAGTGACAAGGCAAATGAGCAACATCTCTGTGAGTGTACATATGGACTTTCACTACAGAACAATAACAGAATTTGTCACAGTTCGAAACTGAAAAAAAATAACTGACATGAAACACGGTTAAATATCAATATCTTAAATTTTCATTCCAAATCATACAGAAAGTTGCCAGATTCTTTCACAGGCTGTAAATAGTATTATCCATGATCCAATACAATCATAAAAACCTTTATCTAATTTACAAAGCATGGAAGAATTGTCATACACCAAGGCAAGCACAAATTTTAATTTTTTCAGGAAGAAGCGATGTCATTGATCAGAAACCCAACAAAGGGGCAAAGAATCATAAGCCCTTACCATTCTTATTCCCTTAGCTGTTGTAATAGAAAAAGTGTGTGTGTGTGCATGTTCAAATAGTTATGAACACAGAAACTGTAAGTACAGCAGTTAGATAACTTTTTGGAGAAACATTAATAAGAATGTAAGCAATCACTATTACCACCATGGAAAAACACTGTACATAGGTACTTAAGGCATACAATATATAAGAAAATAAAGTATTTGGGTATTCATAAGTGTAACTCCAAGGAAAGACTCAAATGAGCAATTACAACCCCCAGCTTTTTAGTTTTATCTTAATGTCCTTAGACAAAACCACTCAGAATAACAGAATTTAAATGGAAAAGAAATCTCCTAGAGTAATTTAGACTTACTTCTTACATAACACATTTCTAGTTCATAAATTTTGCATAGGAGGGAAACACTCCTCTCTACTATCTAAGTAAATACTATCAAGCCCAACATCTTGGGTCATAGTTTTAGAAATAAATTGTATTACAGGTAAAGACTCCAAGTGATAAATTTACTACTTTGTTCAATGAACTATCACAATGATTAATTACTCTCACTCTAAGAAGGTGTGATTTATTACTAATTTCACTTCACCTAACCTCTGTCATCAGACATTAGACCTCATGCTTCATTCATGCAGCTCCATCTACCATGACAAAATTTCTGCTCACCTTCTGTAATTTTTCACAATATTTTTTTCATTTGCTATACATTCTATTTACTGTGGTTAAAGGTCTTGTATGAAGATTTCTGAAGTTAAAATAGCCATCATCAGCTTCTTTCCCGCAATGCAATTTGAATATTTTACACTTCACATTGCCTAGCATTGCTGTGCATTTCTGAAAATCTTTTACTTCACCATCAGCTTATCTCCAAATTAAGTGATGTGGTCCTTTAGTAAGCAGGGAGTTCATTAAGCATTCAGAGAAACACAAAAGTAAGTAAGGCAACTGAGAATATTATTTTCTTTTTTTCTTTTACATTATGTTTCAAGAAGTAAGAGCAAACTTTCTGCAAGGTCTAGCAAAAATATTTACCATCTATATTCAAAAAATGGTTCTGATTTTTCTTCACTCCTTTTACACTGATGTATGTCTGCTACTGTCCGTGGAATCTATTCTGATTTACATCAGACAGAGAGCTACAACACACTCAGTATTTCTATATTTTTACAGATTTGTACGTAATTTATTCTGTTACATTTAATATCATTAAGTGTGGACTCAAAGTACTTTCTGAGACCCTACTTTGAAGGTATTTTATGACATAAAAAGGTTGAGCAAGAAATTTGCTCAGGGCATTTTTTCTGCCACTAAGTTCAATATAAATATTAATATTGTACTAGCCATATTCTTAGAATCTAATTTTTAGCTCAGTTTTATCACTACCTTGCAGATAGGCAGGTTTTAAACTGTACTATTTTAGCCTAGTAAAATCCCTATGCTGTTTATCATAATGTATTTTATGATGTTTTTGTCACCATTTCAGAAAGTTTTTCAGAGGTCTAACTACTCCATTATTTTTGCTTCAGTCCTTTTAGAGCTTAGCTACAGCTAGATTGACAGCCTCACATATGTTTAGAAAATTAAATTTAACCTGTTCCTATTTTGAAAAATATATTCTTATCACCAGAGAGAAAGGAATTAAAATCAAGATAATGACTTATAACCTTTCTAACTTTTAAATAAAAAGTCACAAAGTTAAGGATAATTTTTTAGTAAAGGGTGGAGCTTCTTCACATTCAATTACTTTTACATTACTATTTTTCAGCCAAGCTGTTAATTGTCTCTTTGTCAAGGGAGTAACAGAAATTTTGGCCAGTTTGTTAAATGATTTGGGTTTATACAACCAGAGGAACATCTAAACTATAAACTGTGGATTTAGGGGATTTTAAAATACAATCAAATTTAACATACGGAACTGATTGATTTTATTCCAGTGTGTTCTTCCTGCCAGTAGAAATGCCAGTATTTTCAGAGATAGTTGCCTATGACTACTCAAAACATACTAAGGAGGATGTTGGAGCCAAACTCATTTTGATGTCAGGGACAATGCCCAAAAATTGAAACCTGAGAGTGTCAGGTTGGACATTAGGAGGGGAAAAAAAAAAAAGTCCCCACATTAAAATCTGCGGAAGAGACAGCCCAGAAGAGCTGTGGAACCTCTACGTTGTGTAGTTTCCAAGACTCAGGTAGACAAAGCCAGAACTGATCTGACCTAGCGCAGGGATGCTCCTGCTCTGAACAGGTTGATGAATTAGATGCTCTTCAGAGGTCCCTTCCAACCAGCGTCTCTATGATACAGAGATTCTACAGTTCCATATTGCCCGAGTACGCTTGAAATGTACTGAGTGTGTACCTACAGCTCACCAGGCATAACTATACACTGTATTATCCCCTCCCTCTATTAAATATAACGTATGAGAACTTGGAAATGGACCTCAAAAGAAGAAAGAGAAGGACAGAATAAAAGACTGTCAAGAAGACAGCAGTGATTCTTCCAATGCATTACATGCTGGCATGCAAATGCAGAAAAAAACATGAGCAGGAAATCTTAACAAATTATAAGAATGATGAAGATAATGCCTTAACTGAAATAACATGCTCATTAAAAAATGTGTTTAGAATATGAATAAATAAGAGATTAATGGGAGACAGACTGAAAAAAAGGTAGCTATATGAGTGGATATAAAACTATACACACTAATATAGATAACTATACACACTAAGTTTTAGTCAACACGGGAGGAAATAACAAAGGGGTCCTGATGCGCTTCAACTTAGGCCTGCTTTTAAAATATTTTCATTAACAGCATTGATGATGAAAAGTGAAATTGCATATTAAGACACCACATGACACCGGGTGTGTAGAGATTGCAGATACACTGGAAGGCAGGATTAGAATTTAAAAGTATAGTGAAAAATTGGAGGAATTTTAAAAAAGGAGAACATTCGAAAGAGAGAAATACAAGATGATCTACGTGGGAAAAAAACAACTATGTCACCACAAGACAGAGAAAAAATGGATAAATAGATCTTCTGCTGGATAAAAAGTATCACACTGTTGTGAAGAATATGTACGCCATACTGAAATGGTTAGACTGGAATACATCTTGCACATGATATGAAATCACCCCATTGCTAGTCTCAAGATGGGTAAGACTTCAAATGCAGTCCTGTGTTCAGTTTTAGGCACCACAGTTCAAAAAAGAGACGTATACCAGCTAAAGGATGATAATGAGAATGATCAGAAGAATCTGGCAACGAAGTCTGAAACAACTGAATTTGCTCAGCTGCAGAAAGAAGAGGATAGGATAGTAGATAGTAGTGCTCAAGGATGTAAAAAATTCTTGCCAAAAAGGAGGAAATATTTTTCTTATGTCCATAGCTGATAGAAGAAGGACCTGATAAAACAATAAGAAATCAAGGATTCAAGCTAAAAAATAGTAAGAACTTGCTGGTGATAGGGGTAGTGAAGTGCTGGAATATATTGCCCATGGATGCTTAAACAGGGTGGTGGTGGTGGTGTCGTCATTAAAGACAGGTTCAGGAACCATCTGCCAAGCATGAGAGTCGTAGCAGATTCTAGCCTGGAGAAGTAGACTAGATGCTTTTGCAGGGTCTCTTCCAGTCCTCATATTATGAATATATGATGTTCGTTTGTTTATTGTTTTGGTTTGGGGGATTATTTTTTTTTCCTCAGGGACAAAACCCCGAAGAATTCAAGGGCTTTTCTTCCCCGAAGTTTTATTTTTAAATTTTGCGGGTAGCCTGAAATTGTCAACTGAATTCTTCAGCTGTAACTAAAAATAACTTCCCAGACACAATTATCGGAGCACTTAAGAAATTCAAGAGTCACTTATGTAGAGGAAATACAAATGTAACTTTTAAAATTGTTTTTTGAACTTGGTACATAGCAAAGACTGTTTCCTGTTGGAAACAGTAGAAAACACACAAATTATCCCTGCAACCCTTCAGCAGTCCCTTCCTCCATTCTTCTCCCTCCCTTCTCTGAGAAAGACTCACAGTGCTTTGCAACAGACTTTCAAACGTCTGAACAATTTAAAATGCAATTGCAATACACTTGGTGATACATGTTGCAAGATGACAATATATGAATGTTGACAGAGAAGGAAAATATAATGGTAGAAAAGTTGCGTTACCAAAAAAAAAAAAAAAAAGTGTCAAATGGCAAAAGTCTTGGAATTAATGTCTGGAAGTAAGTGAAATCTCCTATGGCACAGGTTTACAATGGCCAGACAAAATGCCCATATTGGAATGCTTCAGGCACACTACTATACAGGAACTGAACTTTTCACTAAATAATTTATGCTAAAATATGTATTTTCTGACATTAGATTTCACTGCTTGGAAAGAATTGACCTGATTTACATAATATTCTTATGCTGAGGATCTGACTCTTAAAAGACTTAGCTTAATAATATGTTTTCACAGAACTTCCCATTGCATATGTCAAGTGAAGTTGCATCCTAGCTTATTCTTCATCAATCAGTAACTACGGACATAAGTATTAAAGGATGTAAACCCAGACTGTCATTCGACATAGTAAATATATATATAATTCTAAATTCTTTTTTCTATTTTAGTTTGTCAACACTTCAAATGAAGGAATCAGGAGAACAGATTAGTTTTTGCTCCATGATTTTCAGAAACTCAGCAGCAATTATTGTTTGACTAAATTAAGCTAAATTAGGAGACAGTGGGGAAAAAAAAGCTCCACCTGAGTGACCAAAACAACTTTTACAAGTTAGCAGTTTGTCATTGCAGCACTTTACTTAAAATAGTGTTCATAATCAGCATTTGCCCCAGTCTAGTTTTTATGAGGTGAAACTAATCATGCTTAATATCTAGCATTTCTACGGTAGATCCTACCTATAGATATTAAATTACTGTAGCAAACATTTTTCAAAATTATTCTTGTTCTTTAAAGATGGAAAACTGAAACATCTAGTAGTTCAGTTCTATACCTAAGGTAACAGTGCCAATCAGTCATGAAGGCAGAAATAGAAACAGTTTCCAGGCTATTAAACCAGTACATATGATGACACGTACTAAACACAGTTTTCCAAGAAACTGAACAATCCACATGTTATTAAAATACATTTTTAAAGTATATAGAAAGTGAAAATGCAGGTTACTGGGAATCACAAAAGGAAGGGCTTCATCTTCATCTGACTCATTAATATAGGGTACGTAGGCAAAGGATTGACACAGACAAGCTAGCAGCACGTAAGGTAGATTATACTTCAACTCTGGTTGGTATCTAGTGACAAGTTGATGGATGATAATGTCTGTCTGTTCTCAGATTCACAATTTAATTACACTTTTGTTACAGTTAGAATAGCTGAAAACCTGAGAAAGAAACCTAAGGAATAAGAAACATTAATGTTAAGCCATTATCATACAGATCTTAAAAAAAAATAAAAATCAGGTCAACTTCAGATTTCAAAGTTATAAACCTTGATAACCCTAGCATTTTTTTGCCCTATTTGGAATAAAACAAAACAAAAGCAAAAAAAAACAACCAAGAAAAAAGTATTGAGAAGAACAATTGGAATAAAACCACAGCAGTACGAAAAAGCTTAGAAGTCTGTCAATACTCTAAAGTGCCTTTCTCTGTTGATCTTCAAAGAGAGCATCTAACATCTTCCCTCAGTTGCCTGTGTATTTTGTCTGGGTTGAAAAGGTCTGATTGCCATGGTGTCAAAGTATACAACTTTTTCAAGTATAAAAGTCATGAATCAGTTCTGTTGAATGAAATCTTTGTCAATATAGATAAAAGGTCAGTGCAATTTTATCTACAGTATAGGATAACGTTGACCCTTGGATGAAATGCTTTGTTGCTTTATGGGCTGCAAAACCATAGTCTTTTGACACATTAATTCTTTTCTCAGCCTTTTATCTGAAAAGAGATTGGTGGATGTTATAAAAATAAGGCATTATTATGATGCAGTGTTATGTACCCCTTGTCTTAGGAAAGTTCAGTACCATCACTTATATTTTGATTGACTGGTTAACTTTCAGTTGGATGCTCTCCCTTTCATAATCATCACTATTTCAAGCATCCACATTAAAATAAAATTGTCAGATATAAAAAGGTAGAACAGTAGCTTGAAAGAAGAGTTCCTATTTCAAATGCTTGTAACAATCTGTGGAATGAATTTAACAAGCAAAGTAAAGTTTTCAGGCATATTTAAGCATATAAATTTTCCTATGGGACCTAGAAGCCCAAGGTCTGTGTGTGAAGTTCTGTCACAAAACAATTATGACTTCCTCCTGCATCAAAAGCAACACACTCAATGGAGACTGCAGTCACTTTCCTAAGCAAGGTTGCTGTCAAATTGCCTACCTACAGAAAATATGACTAGCTCTAGGTAGCTATGTCTGAAAACACTTGCCTAAAGCGGTCTCATAAACAATAGGTGACTGAGGAAGACTGTATTAAATCTGTAAGTACTCCTTCCTCTTCCAGAAGGGATGAATATTTTCCCAGCACATAGCTGAAGGCAAGGGGATATAGATATAATACATGTATACCTTTATGTACACACAGAGGATTACAATTGCACTTCAAAGACTTTACTGTATATGTCATATGAAACACAGAATTTTAAATGATTAAATGAAGTTTAGAAAATTCTTAAATGAAAACAGATTGTAACATTGAGTTGTGCTTAAGATGAAAGAAAGTTAACGAAAGCTTTTCAACATGGCCACTTTCTAAATCAGTCCTCAGACTATCCATTTGCAGTATCTAAAGCTATAATTTAATGCCAGTCAAGGACAAGTTTATAAATTACATTATCTAACAGGTGAATTATTTTTAAAAGTACAGGACTTAATGGTTGTAAAGGTTTTATTGGTTTTGAGAGCATTTTGTAATTAAAGAAAGGGTAGGTTATGCTAACACATACCATAGCATTAAAGAGTGTACGCTACCCAGAACTGTTAATGAGAAATTAGGCACACAGCTGCTATTACTGTTAAGAGAATTTTAATGCTCCATTCTCTATGCACTAAGTAAAAGATATAACTGTAAAGACATTGTTTAAAGAAGGTGCTGCCAAATCGCACACTGCAGAACAAGATATAATTTTTGAGAGGATATATGTGTTCTAGAATCAGCAGCTTATCTCATGTATTACTTGAATGAACTTTAATGAAGTTGTGTGTATTTCACTCTTCTTTATAATCCTTGTCTAGTTCTTGGGCCATCTCAGCTTGTAACTTACCATCTGGAAAGCACTGCTGCATTTAAAAGGTCTTTGAGGACATTTTTTCTGTATTACTTTTACTGTATGAATACAAAGGAGAGATTCTTTCTCCCTGGCAAGCTGACATAGCGCAGTGCTTACTTTGGGTACCTGAACTCCTTACGGAGATTCTCCCTCCTCCTTGTGCAAATGCTCCACAAAAGACAAGGTGCTAGATAATAGCTACCCTCTTAAATTCACTGAGGTAGCATCTAATCTGATCTATGGATTCAACCCATAATGTGCTTCTCGTCACTTGTCTGTCCACTGTAAAGACTGAGGTCCTACTAGTATTGGAGAAACTATCCGAGTGGACAGGAACCAGATTAGGCAAGATAAAGTCCAGATAGAATTAAATCTGGCCAGGGACATCAAGGATAACAAGAAAAACTTGTATAGATGCGTGAGGGATAAAGGCAAGACATGGGAAGATGTGGGCTCTCTCTGTCAGGAAACAGGAGACCTGGTCACCCAGGCTATGGAGAAGGCTGAGGTACTGAATGACTTTTTTGCCTTGGTCTTCACCAGCAAGAGCTCTAACCACACAATTATTTCCTGTGAGAGTGGTGAGACACTGGAACTGGTTGCCCAGAGAAGGTGTGGATGCCCCATCCCTGGAGTTGTTCAGGACCAGGGTGGATGGGGCTTCGAGCAACCTGGTCTGGTGGGAGGTGTCCCTGACCATGGCAGGAGGGATGGAACTTAATGATCTTTAAGGTCCGTTCTAACCCAAACCATTCTATGATTCTATGGACTGCAACTCCTGACTAGCCAGCATGTGCTCTTGGGGTTTCAACCCATCTCTATGAAATCTGTGTAAAGTTCAGGTCCTTCAGCAATCATGTTAGGTTCCTACTTTTAAACAGTTCTATCATCTCTCTATATGTAGTCCTGTTCTACAACATTTAGCTGCATTGGAAAAAGTTACCTTGACAATTAAACCCAATCATTCTTAAGCTATGGTTATAGGAGAGAAGAAGTAGTATTTGTTTCACCTGAGATTTTTGTTTTGGTTTCTTACCCATGCAACACTTATTCTGCATTTTCTCCCCAATGATCACACTGTATCACTTATTACTTTCACAGCTATGCTCAGAGTCCAGCCATAAATGCAGCTCATCATGGATTTTTGCAGTATGTATTAATGATAAATATAACAGTTCCATGGCTGTAATTTCTCTGGTGCCACAAAGTAGTAACTGTTGGAAAACACTGAATTTTATATGAAAATGTATTTGTCTATGAGATTTACACTAACCATAGATTTCACTCGTCCTAAATACAGAAAGCTCATAATCTTGTATTTTGAAGTATATTGAGACATATATGTGCAATCATCCTTTAAAAAAAAAATACATTACTTGTTCAGCAATTGGATATAAACTGTCTGAATTTAGTCAAATCTTTCAATGAAACATTTTCATAGCTGGTAAATTAGGTGGCCTAACTCCATAGCTTCTGTGCAAGAGACTGCCAAACCATGCATTTAAAGAACTCAGTGCTGTTGAAAAAAAGCAGGCTTAGCACACTACAACTACCATCTCAGCAAAGAAAAGGGGTTTTGCTTACTTTATGCAGGACTTTTTTCTCATACAAGCTGCTTAAGTGGGTCACTATATCTTATTAGTTTACTAGCCCAAGGGCAATTTAAAAATTTGACTGAATTTTATCTGTGTATATAGTGCTTTCATCTTATTCCCACATATTCATGTTGCAGAGGAGAAGTGAATAATTTCTTAGAAACTATTGAAATTCATGGGCAAATCAATGTACCTCTGAGAGCTCTGGCACTGAGTATAACTTTTACAAATAGGGTACACACTTTGTAGGAGAGCTCTCATTGCCACATTGGATCACGTTTTTCCAGGTTTTTTTTCCCCTTCACTCTTCACAATTACTCCTGATAATTTAACCATGGCTATTTAGTCAGCAGTGTCATTACGGCGGCAAGCTAACTCCTCCTCAAATCAATACGAGCCTCTCTGTACATTTCCATGAGAGAGGGATCAGAGCACAGGAACAAACACGACTAACAGCCCCTCTGGCCAGCTGACACACCATCATAAATACGTAACTCCACAAAGACCTCTGTTTCCTAGAACTACAGCTGCCATGGACAATTTATTTTCCCTTTGCTCCACAGTGCATAAAAGAACAAAAGCAGGATATATTCTTATCTCCAGACTGGTGATGTTACCAACAGATGCAGTCATGCTTGAAGATAAGAACAGAGATCCACATGAACAGTGCAATTCTTGTCAGGAGAAGCAAAATCTTAACCCAAAGGATGGTAGCTTTAAATGGCACTAAAGAATTCCTGGATTAAAGGTAAAGTACACAGGCGTACGCATAATTAAAGCTGTAGTGATTACCGTACTGGAAAAACTGTGGTATAAAATTATTTTTGTGCATATACATGAAAAATTAAGTGAGATATCACTACTGTAAGAGCAGATCAAATTTCTCCTGAAACTGTAAAGTACCTGAAAGTGCACTGTGCTTGCTTGGATTAGTATTGAGAGGAGAGTTTTCTAATCCTTGGCAATATGCACACATGCATTTTTGTGTTTGAAGAATAAGACAGCAACAGAAAGCCAGCAGACTCAGCTGTTTATTGAATTACAGAGTAATACTGCATGAGGAGGAGAGAAGAGCTGGGCTAAAATTAAGCTACAGTATTGTCTAAGAGTATGTATGCCTGTGGATCTGAACATTTCTTTAAACTAGTGCAGAGAAATAGTACATTAAGAAAAGAGGAAAACTTTGTGCTTTCGACCAAAATATTTTAAGAACAGAATGAACAGGAAACATTTTTTTTTTTTTAAGTATTAGCAACAACTATTCACTAAATGTGTCATCTGTTACACTGGAGTTCTACCAGTAAATGTCACTGCTTAAAGCTGTTTAGTATATATTGATCTATTGCACAAATTGTACCAATAAACAACAAAGACAAGCTAATAGACCAAATAAGGACTGCTGATCAAGGCAAAGCAATGTAAAGCTGCAGAATTCAAATAGTTCTGCTATATTTACTTTAAAAAAACGATTCAAAACTAGAGGATTGGCAAAGGGAGAGAAAGATGAAAAGTGCAAAATCTTTTGCATATCAATGTTTATTTTTTGTGCTTAGGAAGAAAGGAAACATCAGTAAGAGAAAGAGTGTTCGGTGAAGGGGATGGCGAGGCAATGAAATACATCATAGATGATTACTTCAAGAGCTATATTCCTACACAACAGTAACAATTTGACTTCATGCATGGATATTTTTTAATTGCAAGAGCAAGTTAAGCTCTCGTGATAGCCTCCATTCAGTCTTCAAAAACTGATACTGGGATTCAGTTGTGAATAGCATCCCTTCTAAGAAGTATTGAGCAAAACGTCCAAATACATGACATGGTAGGAATACACTGCAGGCAGAACATTAAATTCAAGCTCTGTATTCTTTGAGTGTTCAGGAACTAAATGATAATGTGTAAACCTAAAGGTGTCAACTACATCTTAAAGGAATTTATACATGTTAACTTTTGTCCCTTTTTCACGATGCTTCAATATGGAACTGGTGTTGAATGGCATATAATCAGAAGCAAGGCTCAAGATCTTGCATTAAAAGTAACATATATCAACGCTGAAATCTCTTGCATCAAACAGGCAGCAAAATAAGTGAGTTTATATCAAAATTAAACCTAATTTCTGCCTGAAGGCCTAAGGTTCCCACCTCTTCTATTCACTCCATAGCAAACCTGGTGGTTTATGTAATAGCACTAATTCTCAGCTAGGTTGCATAATGGAAGTATGCTGCAGGTGCCATTCCATGGAACTGATATATATCTGTAATTTAGAATTTCCTCCAGTTGTAGACAGAATTTCTGTAATCAGAAACCAAATTGTTTCTCATACCATTGAGTAGTTCAACCAGTTAAAGATTCAAGAATCTACTAAGTACAATCTTCCAAGTTTACAGAAAGTTGAGAGTGTGATTTCCAGACTTCTCTCTTGATTTGAGCAATTTGTGTGTTAACATTTCCACGTTTTTAAAATCTTGTATGAAGCAAGAGTTATTGTCTCGTTCCTGAAGAAGAAAATAGTATTAACTTCTTATATGCTGGTACTTGTGGAAAGAATTTAAAAGAATTTTAATTTTTAATTGTCGGCTCCTAAAAATTGACTACATCTATAAGTTTTAGTGGTAAAAATCACCTGCATTTCAGGGATGAAAAAATAGGACTT
Source organism: Numenius arquata (assembly GCF_964106895.1). Taxonomy (NCBI): domain Eukaryota; kingdom Metazoa; phylum Chordata; class Aves; order Charadriiformes; family Scolopacidae; genus Numenius; species Numenius arquata. Next base: position 31,400,116 of record NC_133584.1, read on the forward strand.
AATGAAAACAATAAAATCAATGATTCCCCATGCATTTGACAAGAAAGAAATCGTTCAGAAATTCATGTTCCCTGAATCTTAGTTAGTTAGCAGTTTGCACCTTTGAAGTTTTTCAGCCTTTTGGTCTGGATCTGAAGGATTTTTGAATTCTGGAGAATTCAGGATAACTCATAAATACGCTGTTCAAATATAGAAAATGCTTGTGTTCATGTATACGTGCACTAGAATCTTCTGCTTTGAAACAAATCTTTTTTTTTGCTGTTGTGTGGTAAAGTTTCTGTTGTAATAAGTAGGATAAGCTGCACATTATATTGTCATATTTTATATATTTATATATTTATATCTTGTCATATTTTAAAAGGAAAACTTGATAGAAATCAAGGATTGATGGCATGATGGATAAAGGGGAGGAAAGCATCCAAGGACACTACCTTCAAACAGACATAATCAAGCATTTTTGAGGCCTGTGAAGCTGCTTGTAAAGGCACTTAAAATGTGCCATGTGGATGTTTCCTAAATCGGACAGATGTCCTGCCTACAACATTTTCATGTTAAAAGGAAGTAATTTTTCCTGCATGTCTGTCTCCACTGCATTTGCTTTATCTCATCAGAGGAAAAACATTATCTTTGTCTGCTACGAATATGAATGAAAAGATCTACAGTCTTTCTTGGTTTTCCTTCAGTCATATCTTAGATATGGAGGAGAAAGGAAGAAGTGGTGCAGAAATTCCCAGGCAACAGATAGGCAGACAGAACACTTTTAGGTAGCAGCTGTTGTTCTCCTCCTGGCGCTACACTCCTGACATTTTAACTTTCCCTTTTTGGTAGGAATGTGTTTTACTGTTTTACCACTGTTTCTTCTCAGTTGTAATACATAACTGAGGATCAGAAGAAAAAGCTGTCTCCTACTGAACTGACCTTCCTCATTATAAAATAGACACTCGATAACTGTGGGCGTTGTTTTAAATTAAGTTTTTTATTTTCAGTTTTATTTTGGTGAGGCGCTGTTTCAGTTATCACTCACACAGGTATGTGCCTTACCACAAGGCCTGAGCTTTTTTTTTGTTTTGTTTTGTGCAAATACATGAATAAGTAGATTAAAAAAAAATAAATACATCAAATATTCTACCTAGGGATGGTCACTTTCCATACTCCACTTAATCAGAATTTACAGCTTGTTATCTCAGCTCTGGCAGATGGCTGGTGAGAAAGACAGGCAACTGATGTGCTCAACAACTCTATTTTCTAGCATTACACAATGAAGCTAGAGGGAGCATTTTTATTTGCTTTGGTTTTGCTATTTCATACTTAATCTATACATGTTTTTAAAATATATTTTGTTTTAAGCCCGAGTGCTCCTTCAAGCAACTTGTAGAGTTTCACTGTAGTATGATGTACTAATTGTTAATAAAAGAAAAATCTACAGGTAGGTAAATAAACGTACCAGCTCATTCTTAGAATCACAATGGTAATTAAACAAGAGAGATAAAGCAAAAAAAAAAAAGTCAAATACAATGTAATTGCCTAGGCAACATAGAATTCTGATCATGTCGTCCAGTTCTCGTCTTCCTCAATGTAAAGTGATACAATCCTAAGAAATCCTTGTAGGAGAGTTTACAGCTACATGTGGTAATTTTTCCGCTTGTTACATCTGTTCTTTAGAAAAATCTGAATTATAGATTTAGAAACATGTAAGCAGTTGTGGAAACAAGTGAAAACAGTGCAATGCTATTGCCAAAATTAATGACGCTGAGTCACCAAATTAAAGAACTCTTTATATTTTACATATTTTTATTATGCTTCATTGTGTTTCTACCTATATCAATATGCTGAATACAAATATAGGGTATAATAAATAAGTAATGGCTTTCCCAGGATATTTTATTTGAACTACTTACACTCTAGCATAGAGTGCAAAAGACTATAGTAAAATCAAGCATTTAAAGCTCTTTCCTATAAAAAGCACATATATTAGAAAACAAAGTTCCATTTTGATCAAAATGATAAACTGAAACTTGAACATATCCGTATTTTTTATATCATAGCTTGGTTTTCCTAATTTACTTTTCAGTTTTTTTGTGTTGCTAAGAAGAAACTGCCTTATCTCTGTGCAGTGATTTATTAATCACTTTATTCACAAATCAGAAGATGCAACAGAATCAGTGATCAACTACCTGTGGGAATATAGGCTGTGCATACTCAAGTACCTAGGCGTTTTCACAAGAACTCTTTATATGTGCATAAAAATAACTGAGAAATGAGAAGAAAAAACCTGAAGCTTTCTCCCACGTCAAGGACAAACACACGAGATTGGTGAAACAGAAGCCACATTTTTCAGCTTCCTTTTCGTCCTTGTTTATACCCAACAGTCACCATTTGAACGGTGATCAAAATCCTCCATCTCTCCCCTTCTCCATCTCGCTCCATCTCTCCGTTTTTGCAGCATCCTACATGTCTGAGGTTTTTTGTTTAGCCATCTGCAAACAAGAGGGCACAAGTATTTCTGAACAATAAAAGCATTTGCTGAGAAAGTGGATAACTGGCAGCGGGAAAAATTCAGCTTACTTTTCTGCCCTTCCCTAAGAACACTGCAAAAGTTACAGAAAAGATGTAGATCTACAGCTGGTAGAGTATACAAGCACTCTCTTTATTATCTGCTCATAGACATATAATGCTTTGGCAGTCTTCCAAACATGTATATATAATACAGGGAACCACTTTTCATGTAAAATAAGAAGTGTTTGCTGGCACAAATTTCACACTTAGTTGGCTATCTTTTAAATCAGCAGCTAAAGCTCAGCCCCTGCACTACCATCACGGATAAAGTGCCCTTTGTTACTCTGGCAGAGCTGAAAGGCAGAATTGAGACTTACTTTCTCCTCCCCCTGGCTTTGCTTAGGTTGGAACTCCCTAGTTAGACTTTTTTTTTCATTCTTGGTATATTCTTTTCTGAACCATGAACATTTTTACTTAAATTACATTAATTTGTCTAATTTTGTGTCCGCAAAAAGAAGTAAAAAAATTAATATTTCACTCAGATTTGACTAGATTGATGATGTATTACTTTTTTTTTTTTTTTCTAAGGTAGTTTCATGAGTAATAACCGAAAGTTATTGATTATCAGACAGCAGTTCAGACTGTGAACTTTATGTGTAGTCTCAGGCCCTAGGAAAGAAGTTTTCACAAATGAGACAAAAATCCTTTGCAAGTGATACTTGTTAGCTTCTTTCACCTGAGAGGCTGAATGGATATGGAAACGATCAGGCCGAGACAACATGGATCTGTATAGAGTTCATGCATTTATGTCAGAGAGCTAGTGAGCCCCAAAATGAACTTCTAGCCTGCCATGTAGTTTCCTTGATATCAAGCTAAACAAAATGCAATGTCTGTAGAAACATAAGTCACATGGATTAATAGTGATTTTTAATCAGTTTTTTCTATTGTTTTTTTGCATGAATTATTCTTAATACTAATTACTTTCTAATCTAATATAAATAACATTGGTTATCCCTGGAGTCCTCCAAATGATATAATTGCCTCTGTCTATGAGAAAAGTACCACAGGCAACGAGTGGTCCCAGGTACCAGAGGCGACAAACGTGGAGGTCGACTGCATAAGCATATGCTCAGCTCTACAACCGCGTATGGCTTTAATCGGTGCTTGCTGTGAAAGCAGAGCTGGCATCAAAACTAGCTTGTACTAATCACATCACCTTCACTTATCATTACCTTGGCCATTGTGAAGGGCAGCCTATGGACCCCAGCCTGCTGCAAACAGCCATCTCTCTCTGGAGTGCAAAATCAGCCCTTCCTAGTGTTGCCTGCTCTCCATTTCGGGCTACAATGAACAGAGTGCCTCAGTGCAGGGCTGACAAAGGAAAGGCACTGACTCTCGTGTTCGGCCATTGAGACATAATCACCCCAGATAATAACAAAGCCTCAGCTGAGGAGAGCTGGTTTATTAGCGTGGGGGTTGCCTGGTAACAGGTGTTTGGCAGGTGCCTGTTATCATTTGATGAAAGCTGATCAGGGAGTCACACTGGAGAAGATTGGATCACTATAAAAGAACAGCAGTTTGCCCTTATGGCTCAAGTTGAGGGATCTAATACAGCAAGTGTCTACTGAGATAAGAGGTAACTTTTTTTTTCCTCAGTGTAGAGGGAGAAAGACCTCTTTTTACAGCATCTTGCAGGGGAGTGACTGAGCTAGAGGACTCCAGGGCTCTGTCCTGGTGAGTCCTGGGCTGCTTTGGGCACCACATTGAGGCACCTTCCAGTTTTCTGCTGCTCTGTGCTCTCTTCTGCTTTTTTCTCAAGAAAAAGCAATTAGGAGTTTAGAAACCCTGTGCAATACCTAAAATGTTCAATTTGATGATAAAGAGTAACTCAAATGGTTGTGATCTTTACTGACGCTCCAGGAGGAGAGGGGTTAAAAGCATAGGAGATGTTTGCCTCTGCTTCCTACATCTAAAACTTTGGGTTCTTGTACCCAAGAGATCCGACTGCCTTTTATTGTGAAATACTCAATCTTGCTCACACAGGAAGCTTCCAAGTTATCAGTGACTAGATCCTCCAGCAGCTATTTAATAGGTAACAAAGAAGAGCTGCTCAGTCAGTTGCTGTCACGAGGCCCCATGTTCTAGGCTAGGTGGATGCTTTCTAAATAGGGAATCTCTTTTTTCACCTTCCAAAGGCTTCTGCAGTATGATTTACATTCTGTTACACTACAATTCAGGAGACTTATAAATAGAGCAAAGGACAAGACCCAAATAGCAGATGCAGATAAAGTGAAATTCAGGCAGAATGTTTAGGAAAATTATTTTTAAAAAAAGAGGGGGTGGGAAAGCATAACCTGCTTAGGAATCTGAAATCCTTTGCTATCTGACATTAGCTGACATAATCTTTTATAAGAAGTTAAAACTACATTGCTCTCTGTAAGTACTGCTATCTAGAGAGTCTAGTTATTCCCTAAAACCGTTCAGGATTGTGCACGTAGGTATTCCTGTACCTGGCGAAGGAGCTGACCTACCCAGCTACATCAAGATCACAGCTACTCCGTCCTCCTCCTTGGCTGCATTCCAAGAGAAAAAGCCCTGGACAGGTTTTGACAATAGCAAGTAGCTGCAGTCCTGACTGGGAAACCCGTCTGTGAAAGACAGCAGTGTGTCTCTTTGGCTGTTCCCAAAACACATCAGCTCATCTTCTTATTCCTCGTTTTCTTCTCCCAGCCGTGCTGTCAGGCCTCCTCCCTCACACTGGCCCTGGTGTTCACTTAAGCCCATCATTAACTACTTCAACTCACTGAATTCAAGGAAAACTGCCTTTCTTTTCTTGCTGGGTTAGTTTTCTTCCAGGATAGTGAATAAAATCAGTTCTCCGAGGAGCTACAGAGCAGACAGAAAGTGAATGTCAGGAGTGGAGAAAAGACCTGGGGAAAAGGACAACTTCCCTTTTACCAGAAGTGAGCTGTTTTGAGCACCTTACCTCATGTCAGGTAACGTTATTCTGAATATTCTGGCTAACAGGTCAACTCCTCAAGCCAGGTTTATGCAATATCTATTCTAATTCCTCCGTAGTCAGTACTGTGATTTCCATTCAAAAGGCAGATGCCGAATATCTAAGCATATCACTGCTTCCTTACCAACAAAATACTTTTACTGTGGCTTAAAATGAATACCAAAAAAAAAAAACCCCAATAAAAATTTCTAGAGATATTCACTCAAGGAATTCTGCAGTGTTGTTCAAATTTTTAGAAAATGAGTTTTAGTCATAGACATGTCAAAGAAATCACGTTAGACTTGGAACTTGAGTTGTTGCCCCAAATAGTGATATATTTCATATAAGATAGAAAGCAACTTGATGACAGGGTTAGCAAAAGCCCTTGAAGCAGAGGCAATTAAATGAGACAGTCAAGGCTCTGCCAACACCCTTCATAGTAAGAGCCACTCACCTCCACACAGTACTTTGTGCGAATGTCATGACTGAAAATTAATTTCAAACTTTCTATCCAGCCAATGACTCTTGTGGGAGCTTATTTTTTTTTCTGAGAATGTGACTTTGGGCATGGCTTCTATAGTGAAAAGGAACAATTTAAGGGTCTTTTTTTCCTGAAAGTATATTTATCCCATCTTCTGCTCCTCACAAGGATTTCAAAGACCCAGTGAGTTGTCCTACCTAATTTGAAGTCTATATCTTACTTAAATTTGAGAAAAGTATTGATTTTTCTGCTTTCTGTGAGCCAAGGGAGAGATTAAATTTTATTTGGAATATTATTCTTCTCGTATTATTCTATCTCTAAAAATCCTTCATTTCAGTGACTTGAATGAGAATGTGTCTTGTGGGTACTTAATAAAGTCTGGAGTAGAAATCCTTCTAAATCTCTGCGTTATTAAGATAATAGCTTTACTTATTCTGGAATTGTTTTTCAAAGTTATTGAGGCATTTGAAAATGCAGATAGACCACAGTGGCATTGACAAATGCCCTTGACAGTCTGAGTTTTTACTTTGATGCTGTATCCAACATGTCTGAAAAAAGTGCTTACTTGCATCCCTAAGCATCTGACTTTTACATTTTTGTAAACTAGCCTTCTGTTTTAGACTTCAAGTGTATTCTAAGTGTGTTTTGCTTTGTGTGTTTCTCGGGTAGCCAGGCAGTGCTATGCACAGCGTATGTGCTACCGTACATTTTATGAGTCTACTTGCAAATGGCACAAACAACAGAAAAAAAGCAGCCCATGTTTACCATAGTTCTTCAGGGGGGTTGCTCTCCCTTTTTGCTGAGTTTCTGCACTGTTTATAGTAAAAATCTAAGACAATTATATAAGCAAATTGTATTTGTTATTTTTTACTTGGATATTGCGCAACAAAAATGGAATTTAAACAATCTGCTGAGGAAATTTATGTGAATGAACCATTCCTTTTAGTATAGAATAAAAATTAAAACATTTTATTTTTTATGCCCAAAGCTACAGATTTAGGATCACCTGTTTCCATAAATCTTCTGGTATTTAGTGAATACAGATGATGACCTGTTCAGTATGATGAACCATTCAACTCTTTGTTTCTTCCTGAAGACAAGCATCTTTGGAAGAAGAATGTTTTCTGTAGCCAGGTCTCACTTAGCATCCCCCCCAGACATCCCTACCATATCCCATGAATACCAACCTAATAGCTTTTAAGACAGCAGATCCTCTGAGACCTGCTATATCCTTCAGCCATTCCTCAAGACAAGTCTCTGTATGTGCAGCTGAGGAAAATGGGTATACTGGATTTTGGTTGTCTTGATTGCTTCTCCATATGGGAAAAAACTCTCAGCCAAGTTCTGAACTGCAGGAGAAACCAGCTTTAGAGAGGTCGTTAATCAAGGATCTCCCTTTGTTTGTAAAACTAGGATTTGCTCCTTGGCTTTGTTTTCAATAGCTATGTTTCCAGAAGATGAGCAAAATTACTACTGTCAACAGAAGTTTGTGCATATGTATTATGTGCATATCTACTTATGTAAAATGCACCACTTTTCGTGTAAAACTGAAGCTGAAAGGGCTAAAGCAACAAGAAACAAGAAAAAAGAGATGAGACCACTGTATGCATAATTAGTGAGCTCGTGTCCGGTATACTGTATGCTGCTCTGAGGGCTAATCTGTAGAGGAATATTGAAAAATTGGGCAGGGTTTAGAGAAATGCCCCAAGAATGACTTCAGATCTGTAAAAAAGAAAAGCAGATTAAAGTCTTGAGGAATGCTATCTAAAAGATGACTTGATCATGCGCTATAGGAGGATAAAATAGAAGTCTCTGTGGTCTTTGAAGGTCATGAGAGACAAATCTTGTCTAGAAATGAAGTGTATACCTAGAATAGAGATTGCGGTTTAGCACCATGTGATGAAGTGGGTGCTGTATCATGGGGGATTTTAAAATGAGGATGATGCGGGTTTTTTTTCCGCTTTGTTTTGCTTTGCTTTGTTTTCTCTAAAGCATACCCTAATTAAACAGCTATTTATTAGATTCTATGCAGGAGCAACAGATAAATACTATTCCTTTCCTCTGAAAAAGCTACACAAAATGAACTGTGGATCCCTTCTGGCTTCCTATTAAACACTGGGAGCAATTCAGTTCAACATCAAACAACAGGGTATGGTGTATATACTATTAATAAGATAAAGAAAATTATATGTTTTTATCCTTGTAATAATTAAAAGAGACAAATTCTGTAATGATTTGTCAACATTCTTGCATCCTTTTGAAAAAGAAATCCATTTGGCTGCTTCAAATTCACTGAATTAAATTTTTCTCTTCAGTGGCAAAATAAATCTTGTTTCTTTAGTATATGTAGAACCTTTACATGTTATAATGGCTATAAATATGTTAATTTTAAACCATAATGATGTGTATTTTGATCTCCCTACTCGTAAGTCTGAAGACATCTCATTTTTCTACCTTTCACAAAGCATATAGTCAATATACTGAAATACTTTAGAGATACAATTAAGCAATGTACATGAAAAGCTAAAATGCTTCACAGTACAAAGAAAAAAAAAATGGAAGAGGAGAAGGCCTCCTGAGAAATCCCTACATCTCCTCTCCCCTGCCTTCTATACTATCAAAAAAGCTACCAACTATCCCAAGGATCTTTATATTTACAAGAATTTTCAGGGGAGGTCGGGACTGTCTATGACCAAGGCTCTGGTCCATCTACGTAAGTTCAGACAACTTCATGTGCGCTTTCTGGTACAAGAGCACTCCTCTGCAGGCAGCTGTCACTCAGGTCCTTTTGAATTTTCTCTCCTAAGGCACAGTTTATCTGTTGGCCCAGCCATCAATCTCAGTATTGAAAAAACAATGGCTTGGACTTTATTGTTTGGGAGATGGAAACAAAGCCAGATGTGTAAAAGCTGTTATTGTCTGAGTAGGCAGAGGAGAGCTGAAATAATTCAGAGCCATTACAGCATCTTCCTTTGCCTGTTTAGCAAAAGTGCATCATGATGCTGTGCACTGTAGAGCCGCTCCTGTTTCCTCCTGGGAGAGGTAGCTGCATTTCTGTGATGCATGAAGTAATTCATCTGTGTAGCTTATAAATTACTTTGGGTTCCTTTGGGATCAAAAGCACTTAAAAATGTAAGCTATTAGTATTTCTTATGTGTTTAAGTTGTCAAATCTTCTTACTTTCTTATCATTCAAATCAGCTTTAAAATTCACTTTTGCACTGAAAACCACAAACGTTAATTCACTTCAATTAAAAATCTATTGCCTGCACATCATTTTTAATGAAGGCAGGTGATTGGGTACAAAACCCCCTTGAATCTCCTGCGATATGCTGTGGTGGGCCAGCTTTCCTTGGCATGTGCAGGGGTAAGCATACCCATGTGCAGGGATAAGCAGTTCTTTTGACTGACTCACGATCTAAAAATCCTTTTGTTGGGGTTGAAAAAACATTTGGATTTGTCTGCTTTTCTTCTTCAGGATTTTCTCCCAGATTGATAATGAACATATGCAAGCGTTTGTTATGCTCATACTTTCTTTCCCCTGTTGCTCCTTACTCTCCTCCCACTCTGCAAGGTTTCGCTAGTTATAGGATGCTGCAAATGCCGTCTTCTAATCCTTCACCCAAATGCCATTTCATTAATTCTTACATTGTAGAAGAAAGCCTGTACAAGACTTTTCAAAGTGCTTTATTGTGATGGTACTGTGGCTGACGTTTATGTCAGCACCTTCTGTGACTTAAAAGGGGGCAGAAGTGATAGGGGGGGTGGGGGGGTGTCCATTAGCATATGTGCCCTCAGTGTAGCTGTAGGGCTGAAGCTGCATTTGGGGCTGGTATGGGTAGAGGCTGGAGTACCGCAGTGAAAATAATTTTCTAGACGTGATTTATATGATTTTTGTGGAATATTGTTCACTTTAAATTATTCAGTAAAGTCAGACTGAAAGAAGCTTACTACTAAACAAAACAACATTCAAAACAAATTACAATAATTAATTCTTTAATTAAGAAATTTGTTGATATTCAAAAGACTATGCTTCAGAAAATGCGTATTACAGCCTAATAGCTTTTTTGACTACTAAAACTGCAAGTCACCGTGGCTTAGAAAGCAGCTGTAATAACATGATCTGAAGATACATTTCTCAGATCTAGCCAATAATTTTGCATGTTAAGCATCCTAAGAACGTGAAACCATTTGGTCAATAATCCATATTCTTTAAGATTTATTTCTCTTTTAATTAATACTGAAGCTTCAGTTGCAGAAAAAGAACACCTAATGATGTACTCCAAGTCTTCTTAATGGAAGACCATCATGTGCATTACCCCAGCATAAAAAAGTGAGTTAACGACAGGGATTTAGCCTTAACTCTGAATTTCCTGGCTTTCTCAGGCTTAAACAAGACCCTTAATGTTACTTTAATGTAGTTTTTGGTGGTATAATTCTTCTTAATTCTGTCCATTGCAGTCCTTTGATACTTTATGAATTACTTATCTCACATTAATAAGGCTTAACATGGAGTATTAACCTCCTATACATTCCTAATTAGGTTTTAATGAATTTTAGTTTCCTTGTTAGAAAAAGAGCTAGCTAGCTAACTACCACAAATTTAATCTCCATTACTGGAACATAAGACAACCACCCCTGGGGATGCATGTCCTTGAGATTTTCACATTAAACAAGCAGCTTTATACAAGAGTCAAGGAAACTTAATACATGTCTCTTGGCTTATCCTCTCAACTTTGATGGTGTAATGAGTCTTGAACTATTTATAACTAGTGACACAATATAAGCTTTAAGAGATTTCTATAATAGGTTAAGATACTGCAAAAATTTAAAAGGCCAAATTGCTATTCACCTGTCAGCCTGATACACTGGAGGAGGAAGGGAAGAAAAGGCAAATTTAGTGCATTTTCTAGTACGTGCTTTAGTCAACAATAGCAACAGTCATGATATATGCAATGGAAAATATAATTTCCTTTTTTTTTACGTGATAATCATACTTTTTCCCTTGAATAGTTTTTTATGCGGATGAATTTTAAGAAATGTTATGTATGAGCTGTAATTATTTTTTGTGTGTAGTACAAACAAACATGTTGCAAGTAACTATTTTGCAAGGGAGTTACTGGAGTACAGGCTACACAAGTTTTTTTCTGTTTTGGTAGTGCTTTAAATAAGTATAAATGTGTTGTGGTTTCAGCTGAATTTACCGAAACCAGACCGACAGATGGCCCTTCCCTCCTTCTCCCCCCGCAAAAAGAGAGAGAGAGGAGAGAAAGAGATAAGGAGATTCAGAAGTTTAGAATGAACTAAACTACTTTAATGAAGAATTAATATTAAAATAAAACTAAAGAAGAAAATAATGAAATAGATACAATGTATACAAAACCGTATCAAGCTCCCAGGATGACAGTCACGTCACCGGCAGGCACTGGGGAAGTCCCAGACTGGACTCAGTGACGGATGGGAACTGGATTCCAGCTCTGGAGTCAGGAACACACGGATCAGGATCAAAGGCAGATGGACAGACAGAGTCCTCTCTGGACGTCGGCCATCGCAGGAAGGGGCTGACCCTTTGATCCCTCAGCCTTTATACTGAGCATGGGGCAGATGGGATGGAATACGCCAGTTGGTCAGGTTTGGGTCACCTGTCCTGTCCACTCCTCCCCACCGATGTGACCCCTCTACGTTTTTTCCGTTTTTGACCCTCTAAGGGGGCAAATAATGAAATTGGCTGCCCTTGGTTGTTACAGCAATAAGTATAAGCAAGGGCCTCTCTGCATACCATTCCTTGGCATGGAGCACAAACATTGGTCTGATCATTCTGAGAACGAGCAGTTTTCTCCACAATATGCTGTTAATTTCAGACAACTAGAAGAGGCCTAGCTAAGATGTAAAATTACAGAACAGAAAATTGGTTCGGTTTTACTTCAAATCGGGACAAAATGTGAATAAAATTTATGAACTAGTACATTGGGATAAGTAAAACAAAAAGAACAGCATCTCATTACGAACTGCAGCAGTAGCTCAGCAATGAATTACAGAAAGGTTTTCACTGGCAGCACACAGGATGCTGCTGACGTGCTCAGTGCAGGATCAAGTCAGAGAAGCACAAACCCTCTAAGCCCTCTGGCTCTATTGGGAGGGTGCTACAAGGAGAATGTTCTTGCTGGTTCTGCAATTTCAGGATTTGATTTCTTTGCTGATTTACAAAACCCCAATAATTTTGCGTTCAGCATATACCACAGGAACTTTTTGTTAGTCTCTCGTGCATCTCCTGTGGGGGTGGGGGAGAAGACATGGCTCTCTGGGGTTGGTGTAGGAAGTCTGCAGTGGAGGGCTCAGTTTCTCACACCCTTGTCTTCTCTGACATTGTTCTACCAATTACACAGGCACTCTTGGCATTGGGTGTGTGATCTTTTAGAATGAGAAGACATCTGACAGTTGAATGAACATCTATGTTAAAGTGCTAGGCTGCAATTACATATGTTGGAAGTTTTCTAAGTGCAAGTAGACATTTTCTTACAATAACAAAAAATATAATTGTATTCATTTCTTTTTTGTCAACAAACAGGAGCAAAAAAGAAATGATAGTGTCCCAGACAGCTAAAATTTATACAAGTATGAATACATACTATTAAAACTTTTTAAATGCAGAAATCCAGTATGAAATAAAATTCAAATTCATTTAAACATGTTGTTCTGAATTCTGAAATCTTTTCCATAGTGTTTTTACATATTTTCAAACAGAGAAAGATAATAAATATGTAATGCTCATCACTCATGATGGAGAATAGTCACTATGATAGGTGAAAACAGACAGATAAGCATTTTAACAGACCAAAAGCATAGATACTATGGAGCCGGTCTTTTTTTTCAGTGGTGCCCAGTGACAGGACAAGAGGAAATGGGCAAAAACTTGAATATAAGAAGTTCCACCTAAACATGAGGAGGAACTTCTTTCCTGTGAGGGTGGCAGAGCCCTGGAACAGGCTGCCCAGAGAGGTGGTGGAGTCTCCTTCTCTGGAGACGTTCAAAACCCGCCTGGACACGTTCCTGTGCAACCTGCTCTGGGTGAACCTGCTCTGGCAGGGGGTTGGAATAGATGATCTCCAGAGGTCCCTTCCAACCCCATATCATTCTGTGATACTTCTCAGCAGATTAAGACCAACGTGAAAATCTACATATGCTGTAGATCTTAGTGGGACAAAAGCCTGGCACAGCAGTCTCTGCATCACCAGTGAATTTCATTCATTAATCTTTTACTTACAAACCACAGAATAAAGGCAGGGTTATCATGCATTCCTTAATTACACTGCACATTGCATGTTGCACGTTGAGACCTATCACTGTGTAGCAGCTGATGGGAAACAGAGCAGCTGAAAATGAAAGGCTATCCAAATCCATGAAATGCTAGAGGCAACTTAATCACTGAGCATGACACACGAACTACAGACACTGTAAATAGATGTGGTTTAGCTGGGTTCACAACCTTATTAACCTTAATTCATCTAGGGGTTAGCGTGCAATAACTTGTACAGTGCAAATCATTAATCCTCTCCATTACAGGCTGTCATCAGCCACAACTGGCCTCAGCCAGCATGAGACTCTCTTGTTCTCACTTGGTGTGATGGTTCAGGGGAAAGGGAATACCTTCTTCGTTACACAGAAAAGCAGCAGCTGTTGGAAAGTGTTTTCCCTAAATCCAGCATCAGATGATCAGGGTGTAACAAGCAAGCCAGTGCACTAGGCAGGTGCTATCAGATAGAATTATCCATTCACTTGGCTGCCTTCATCAATCCCTCAGTTTTCCAGATGGTTAAACCAGCCATATCTACTTCCCAGTTTGAGAGAAATACCACTTTTTCCTCATACGGTTCTGAAGATGAATGTAGCACCTGGACTGTCAGAAGGGCTTTATGTGCTCTTCCTTCTGTTATGCAGGAGACAGTTACTGCTCTCTCTCCTCTGCCTCTTGTCTCCCACTGACAGGGGTGAAGAAACTGCTGCTGACAGGAAAAACATTTTAACTCCAGTCTTTAATAATTCTTACTATATTTTCTTAAAAAACTCAAATTCCTGCCTCAGAATACTCATGTCTTCTGTTAACGAGAGAAGGGGTAGACCAGCCTAGTATAAAGGTGGAAGCCAATGAACTTTTTCAAACTTGCCATTGCAAAGTCTTTCTTCCCATCTTAGTCCTGTGCCGAGAGGGACAGACAATATTGCCAATCACAGTAGCAATATCTGAGGCAAAATATGAACCTCTCCAAAGACTCTATTTTCTGTAATAGGAACACCAGAGCTAACTTTAAATATACACAAATAAAATTCTAACTGAACAGCATAAAGACATTTTTTTTTTTTTTTGGCTGGAAGAACAGGAATTGCAAAAATGCTTTTCTGCAGCTACACGGGTAGATGGCTATCCCTTGTTCCTGTTGCTGAGTATTTTCAGGTAATTCCTCCTGGAACCAGCTGCTAGCTTGATCGGTGGAGGAACATCTTGGTTTTGGTCATTATAAATAGCGTATACACATACAAACTTCACATCTGCATCACATCATTCTATTGAGACAAAACAAGTTGATCCACCATTCAGTTCAACGTTATGCCATTATGTTTACTCATGGCCCTTAGATGCTTTATTACATTTCAAATAAGTCTTAACAGAAATTTTTTGTCCAGTCTTAAACATGCTATTTCTGTAAAGCACACAGAAACTTCTACAAAGGACTACGTTAACTTCTTGCAATGATTACATTACAGTGAATTATGACACTTCTGTGGTACTACTTTTTTTCCTGACTATCACAGCTGAATTGGAAAAATAGACATTCTTTCAAACTGTATCAGGTTCATTTTAAAAGACTAATCCAGCACTACAGTTATTCACAAATGTGGGTACAGGAGCACCACTGAAAATGTAAAACTGAAAAATGCAATTTTTATAAAATGGCAGCAAAAGCCTCAAGTGCTCAAATTCTCATTGCAGCTTTTGGCAAGTCTTTCAGCAAATATCGATCTTTTTAGATTTTGCAGGCATTCAAAAATGCGAAAAAAATCTTTAGCGTTTAGATCATTTAAACTGTCTTCCACTGAATACATTTATCACTGAAAAATTTGAGAAAATTGTCTAATAAATGTTATATGAAAAGATAAGATGCAAAAGAAACCACAGTGGGACATTGGCACGTGAGTAGTCATTCATTTTGAAAATAGTAAAACAATTTCCTACAAGACAGGAAGGCTGAGGGTATTGCTATGGTCAGTAGATATGGACTGTCCATCAAAGCTCATTTTCAAGGAGAGAATAAATTAAAAGTTGTATTGGAGCTTATTGATCCAACTTTGATATTAGCCTTGCTTTGAGTGTGGGGGTCTGTGTAATGGATGACCTTCACAGGCGCCTTTTAGCCAGGCTGAACCAGATAATTTTCTGAAAGACTGTAAAGAGGGAGATAAAAGGAATGGGGAAGGAAAGAAGGAAAAGTAGACTATGAAAGGAGGAGTTGGTTTGGGGTAACAAGCTTTTCAATCAGAATGAATAGCTAGTTGGCAGGTAATAAGCATGTTCAAGGGGAAAGAATAAAAGCACAATAGTTTGATGACATCAACAATCTCCAAGATGTGTAGAGCAGTTCCTTCAATATCTGCTTCTGTTACTGGAATCTCAGCTTCAACCTTGTTCACCACCCTAAATTTCTTTGCCTCTTGAGTTCTCAGCGTCTTCAGGGAATTCTTCTTTCATTGAGGTTATTACTGTTGTTTGCAGGTTCTTCTCTCAACAGTTTCAGGATGACATGAACTATTTAATGGCTTGGATGTTATTCAAATGAGTTCTTGACATTACACTTGAGTCCCCATGAGATTATTTAGGGTAAGATTAGTGATTCAGTGCTAAAATCGGCAACACAGATTCTATTCTTCAGGCTGCCTGAGGATGTGATTCTACCTGTTGCTAAGTATCTTTTTTATTTCTCTGCTATGTGATATCTTGACTTTCCCCAGTTGGTATTTTTCTCATCTTGATCCACGCAATCCTGTGCTGAGTGCAGCTGCGTATTTCTGATACGGCCAGATTTGGTAAAGCTGATTACTCAACAGTGGCATGCCCCTTTTTGCTTTGCTCTGTAACAATCACACGTGCACCACAGATAAGACAGGCTGCTGAGTTATAGGAAAGTTCATGGCATAGCAGCCTTCCAATATCTGAAGGGAGCCTACAGGAGAGCCGAAGAGGGGCTCTTTGTCAGGAGATGTAGTGACAGGACAAGGGGTAATGGTTTTAAATTGGAAGAGGGGAGATTTAGATTAGATATTAGGAGGAAATTCCTTCCTGTGAGGGTGGTGAGGCACTGGAACAGGTTGCCCAGGGAAGTTGTGGATGCCCCATCCCTGGAAGTGTTCAAGGCCAGGCTGGATGGGGCTTTGAGCAACCTGCTCTAGTGGAGGTGTCCCTGCCCATGGCAGGGGGGTTGGAACTCAATGATCTTTAAGGTCCCTTCCAACTCTAACCATTCTATGATTCTATGATTCTATATCCAAGATCCATAAATGCTACTGTTGATCTCAGCTGAGGTATAGCTAGGTGCATACTCCCGTTCAAGAAATGATGGTTAATCTACTTTCCTGTTTGTAGCTAGTCAGTCTTTGCAGTACCATCATAACGCTAACATTTAACAGATTGGAGACAGATTTTACGCTGCTGAATCACTCCAGTGATCTGTTTTCAAAAGTGATTAATGGAATAGGATGGTTGGAAATGTTTATTCATGTTTCGTTTTCAAAAGGTTTTGGATAGCATGGACTGAAACCATAGATTCAAAACAAATCTGGATGCAGACATTTAAAACTATGGGGTGGTGTTTTCCGGGGTTAATTTGATGCTGGTTTTGGTTTTGTTTATTTCAGACAGAAAAAAAAATAAAGAAACACTGTAAGGGCCAAAGTAAAATACATGCCTTGAAGAAAACAGCATGCATACATGCTACCAAAGCTGAATAGTTCACGGATCGAAAGCTTATAAAGACACTTTGCTCTTGAAATACCCTTAAAATAAAATACTTTCAGCTCATTTTGAAATAAAACTTGAAATGCCACCAATATTTTTAAAAAGGAGAAGAGAGGAAGGAAGAGAAGGACTGGTACAGAAACGATTGAAAATTAATCAGTAGTAGTGCCTTTAAAAAAACAAATCAAAACACACATCCCCCAAAATCAAAAAAACCTAATCTGAAAGAATCGGAGAAAGGAAGGGCCTTGCAAAATTTAGCAAATTTAGCAAATTCATCTTCTTGGCAGAAGATTTACACAATAATCTGCATTTTTAATACAGACAACTGAGAAGAACCTTCCTAGATTACTATAAATATTTCCTATATAGAGAGGCAGTCTTCCTCCTGCCCACCCCACCAAATAAATTAAAGTTTAAGTAGAATACTCATCACCTATGGAAACATCTTTATAGTGACAAAATACTACACAATATATCATTGCTGGTGAAGCTTACAAATAGTTATTTGGTTACCTAGATATTTAACATTCTAATTTACTTGAAATCTTGTCATCTGAGAAAAGGCTCTGACTTTAAGTAGTTAAGTAATTAATGGCCACTGGAATAAATTACTGGTCCCAGTAATTAATGGCCACTGCGATCTGATTCATATGTAGTAAATCACAGAAGTCTGCATGTTGCACACAGTTTTTATTCTGCAAACAAGAACGGAAATGGATCTGTAAAATGTAAACATTTTTGATTAACCCTGTAATAATGCAAAAACATGGCATATGAACTTTACGTTCAAGTCTGAGTTGCTTTATATATATTTCAAATAATTCTTAGATGATCTCTTGAATATGTATCTCTTGTCTTGTTTAAAGTTATGACCTGTAGTATTCTCAGAAGGACTAAGAGCCTGAGTCAGAGAAAAGGAGTGCTCTGCATTATTCGTTGCTTTGATTCATTTTTTTTTTAGCCAGTGGGCTGCACTTACTGAGATACATTCACATCAGCCTAAAAAGCTTTCTTACATTTTAAAAAACATGTTTTTTATAAATTATTTAGAATCCATTGCCATTACACCATAACTTGTACCGATTTTCCTCGTGTTCAGCTGTATGACCAAGTATATTTTAAGAATTACAGGGAATCATAGTTTCAGGTCAAATCCATCCCCATATTTATGGGATTTTCAGATCTTTAGTGAAACGCTAGTTCTATATGAAGTTGACCTACTGAGTCAAACTGTCAGTATGATTCTTCAAAGGAAGGAAAAAGAAAGAGTAGCTCAAAGCAAGTGATTTCTATGCCGTGAGCTCTCATTAACTCAGCTTTTTCCACCAAAGATACCAGACAGTACTGTAGTGCAGACCTCTGCAGCTATTAAAACTTTCCTTAATTGCTGAATTTCAGGGTAATTTAAAGGTAAAGCAATATGGGCTGAATGGAATTGGCACCTAGGCAGTCCCTTTAAAATTATGTCATGAAGTAATTCAAGATCATATATTCATATTAATATCACCAATTTTTTGTTAAAAAATACCAAAACAAAGGTTCTATCTTCTGTGGCACAGGCAATGAAAAAACAACCTTACATGCAGCTCAAAGGGAACCTGATGGAAGAATGGAGATAAGGATAATATAAAGGATTAGAGAGTAATATCGTATCAGGTATTTGATATGAGGGGAATGGGTTTAGATTTCAGGTCACAGAGATGGAGATTAGTAGGGGGAGTAATTGTTGACCTTCATTTATAAGTAATGCCTCTTTTTTGAGGGAGAAAACTCCATACATAAATCACTACTTGTAATTATAAAAAAGGATATTAATGCCATTATTTTCTGTACGTTATTGGTCAGCATGTACCAATAAAGCATGAAAGACTGAGTGAGACTATATATTGAGGATCTATTTTAATACCCATATGGCAGTGAATAGCTGAGTTCATGATCAGTCTCACAAGTGGGATAAAATTTAGAAAAAGTATTTTGGTAAGTGTAACAGAAACAGAATTTAGCCTATCATTGCAAGATGGTTTAATTTTCATTATGTATAATAGGTAAAATACAAACATTTTTTTTTTAGAGAAAAATCTAAATCTAATGGCTTAAGAAAATAATAATACTAAAGGCAACTATGTAAACAGTTCATTTCGTATTTGAACCAATTAAAACCACAATACACAGTCAACTCTCATGCAGTTAATGATGCAAGTTAAGAGCTGGTTTTTTCCATGTGATTTCATGTAGGAGCTTATCTAGGTGACATGATCTAGGTTATGTTGACATGAATCCATATTCGTTATTTCCTTTATTCAGTCTGAGACCATGGCAACAAAGGTAAGTCTTGAGCCCGACTGTCTAATTCAGTAGGAGAAAGAAAATCTGTGCTTTGAGCTTGACACTTCTTGGGTTTAATGCTGCCAGTAGCAATGACTTCTCTTTACTTTGGCTGGAAAGAGGCTAATGATAATAGAGAACGGTGCCACAAGACAGCAGAGGAGTGCCTATTGCTATATGAAGCACTGAGGTTACTTAGGACTCCTAGAAAACATCTACAGTAATAAACCATACAGAAACTGCACCAACTGAAAAAGCACATTCCCATGATTAACTATACTGTAGTACTGACAGCACCAACACTATTACTGCTTTGGTTCAACCCAAAGAATGGCTTGTGTTTGATCAGGATACGTTCTCAATGTGCAGTGCTGATGCATCCACCATGCTTTGCAGAGGAAGAGACGTATTTGTAGGAACATGAGGAGCACCACGCCAATCAGCCTTGGGGTCAGAGAATACCTCCTGCCCCAACTGGCGGTGTAGAGACAGCCCTTCAAATGAACTTTCCCTCACAGTTCATAAAACAACAGCTCCAACAAGTGCTATAAAGATAAACAAGTAGGAAGCATGCCTCATGGCTAGTATACTGTCCCCTGCATCTATTACCATGACCTTGGTAACTTCGGTCTTAAGATACAGCAAAAGCCCAGATAAACTAACACTTCAGAAGCTATCTTTCAGTTGCACAAAGTGCACAAAGTGCTGAATTCATCTATATGCAATATGTATGCAATACTAAAGAAAAGGCATCAGCCTCCATCCAGTATGCTTAAAACATATCAAAAAACCCTCAGATAGCCATAGAAATGTAATGAAAAATTGTAACTCGACCAGACTATGTTTCAGGATAATTTTGCACAGCCATGATCTGTTCGGTGTCTGCGATCACACTACAGTTGAGTTGAAAAGCTCTGTGGCAGAATGGCAGCTTTGTCTCTTTTGCTGGAGACTTAGCATCAACTTTAAAATCAAAAGATAACATTAAAATAAAAACAATAAATCACCTTTCAGTGAAGAACTCTTATCAACCATCCCACTGTTTACATCTTTAGTTTTTTAGTTTTCTTAAAATGCTATAATTTGCCCTATTTACAATCAAAACAATGTCATAGAACAAAATTACTGGAATCATTACAATTTAAGTACTTCTCCCATCTTTAGATAACTTCTTTTAAATTTGAAGAGGATTTAAAAATACTTTTATAAGCAATCAAATATATCAAAATACTATCATTGTTTATGTAGATTTATCAAGGTATTAGTACTTTAATGCAATCACATAAAAAATATGTAATATTTAGTGTTCTGTATTTGCAGTTAAACTAAAAAAAACTGAGTAGTTATTTCTTCAAAGCTGCTTCTTTAAATCAATCTCATACCTTAATTTGAGGCAAAATCCAATGAACCAATGGACTTTTAACATCAGAGGCTCCGATGGATTTCTTCCCCAACTGTTCAAGAATTTTCAATAATAAACATCTGAACTTAAGCTCCAGATTAATTAGCTTTTTTTGTAGCATCTTCATTATGACAGCAATTTGCAAAATTTTTCCTATTCCATTATCTTTCATATTGGACATTTATTTTTCTAGTTCATTGCTTTTACAGAAAAGTGTTTGAGGTGGTTCAAATATTATTCTCAATGTCTGTAGACTGTTCTTTATTTTAAGGTACTTCTTTTGTTTCCACTAAATTTGCTTTCTTTAAACTTCCTGCTGGAAAGTACCTGTAACACCATCCTTTAAACCTCTAGCTGTTGGTGTAACTGATGCGAACCATCAATAATGTAGCTGCGATACCTCAAATTACCTAAGTCACACCTGAAGAACTCTGAATGAGACAGCAACCTGCTTTGCTTTTATTATGTGACTTGGCTTTTTAGTTCCACTTTAATAGTTATAAATCTATATTCTTGACTGAGAATAATTATGTCTTTTTATTAATAGTATTTTTTATTAAATACTAAGAATGTACTGAGCACTTTTCAAGACTAAAACTGAAGTTATTCTCTTCTGTGGCCCTGAATTTTACATTGAGAGAATATGGTAGATCCTAGCTGAAATAAAATTAAGGAGTCTAAAGGAAAGAAAGAAAAAAAAAAAGGAAAACACATTTCACAAAACATGAAAGTGGGAACATGTAGAAGAAGAAATTAATCTTGGTAGCTATCAAAAGAATATTCGAAGAACAATGACTTCACATAGGCTCTATATAAATCCGAATATTTCACTCACCATCAAACCACATTCGTAAGGCGCAGCATCCCTTGGTCCTTGCCCTGTATAATCTAACTTTAAATGGCCACGCTGGAGATAGCTGCATCTCAGCTTCCCAACCTAGGCTCCCTTTACAATCAAGGAAGAGAAATAGGCTGTTGTCAAGTGCAATTCATCTTAATTACTTTCCATGCCTGTTTTGGAAGAACAGCACTTTAGAATTAAAGGCTGGACCAGACAATCTTCTGAGGTGTTTGGTGGTTTTTGTTTTGTTTTGAAAACCTAGAAATCTATTTATATCTTTGGTAGGTTTCTGTGTTTTCTATGCTTACATAAAGGCAGACATAATGTACAAACTGAAATGCTACCATGCAGCTGCTTGCTCATTCCCCCCCACCACAGCAGGACAGAGGAGAGAATCAGATGACCAAAAGTGAAAAGACTCATTGGTCAAGAGAAACAGTTGTAGGTGAAGTGAAAAAAGGAAGAAAAACCAAAGGTAAAGCGACCAGTGCAAAGAAAATCAGTCACCACCTCTCACGACCAGACTGATACGCAGCTAGTCTCTGAGCAATGGCTACCTCCCCCCAAAAAAACCCTTTCCCTTCAGTTTTTATTGCTGAGCGAGAGATGGAATATCCCACTGGTCAGTCTGGGTTGGCTGTCCTGCCTGTGTCCTCTCCCAACTTGTTGTGCACACCCAGCCTGCTTACTGGGGAACAGAGTAGGAAAAGAGGAAGCCTGGACACTGTGCAAGCACTGCTTAGCAACAGCCACAACAATTTTCATCACAAATCCAAAATACAGCAAAATACAGGCTGCTATGAAGAAAATTAACTCCATCCCAGCCAGACCCAGTACAATATACAGTTATAATCATTAGCAATGAGATGATTACTGATCTACCTACTCATGCTCATAATTTATTCCCAGCAAAAATATGTATTTGCATGAAATTATGCTTAAGAGTATCAGTAATTTAGAGGGAAAAAAAAATTATGTTGTAATTATCCAAATACCAGCCATTACAAAGCAGAACAATAATTACACTTACAGAAATCTAAACACGTCAGGATACAGAAATGCTTCTGAAAGATTTAAATTATTCTAATCCTGAGTCATAGCACGATGCAGGAACTACAAGACAGTATCTGAGACAATTTTGTTACTTGTATTCCAGATTAAACTGCATGTATTTTTTCCACTGAAAAAAAATCTTAATAAAAAGATAACATAGAATCATAGAATAGTTTGGGTTGGAAGGGACCCTTTAAAAGTCATCTAGTCCAACTCCCCTGCAAGGAGCAGGGACACCTTCAACTCGGTCAGGTTGCTCAGAGCCCCATCCAACCTGACCTTAAACGTTTCCAGGGAACCTGTTGGGTTAAAATGTAAATAATGCAGCTACAAATATAGATACATCATAGTTAAATTTTATGTACTATATATTTGTTCTGTCGTTGTTGTTGTTTATTCTCACCATCCAAACTCTGGAGAATTCAAACTGAACATCGTCGCTTCTAAACACTACCAAGTTACCTTTTTTTTTGACAGCCATAACCAGCCATATGATACGTATTTTTTAGGGACCACTGACACCTTTATTGCATCTATTGACTTCTTGAAGCCCCATGTGCTTGTCAGGGTGCACTGACGCTGCGGTCACAGTGTTACCCAAGAACACAAAAAAGCTAAATCAAATAAACCTAACTCTCGCTATTCAGGTGTGCCTCTCAACCAGACAAAAGCAATCTTATCCATTAAATTTTATTGATAAAACACAGTAAAACATTGTGGTTTTTCTTCTTCTTACTTCAGAGGACTGTATTTGACAATTACTGGTACTGCAGTGAAAGACCTGAAGACTGGCGCCCACACGGCCGGTGGAGCATCAACCTTTCAAAACCTAGCATGCCTTTTCTGTGACCGCAGGTCACAAAGGGATGGAGAGCTGAGGTGGCATTGACCTGGGTCTGGACCAATGTACAGGCTTTGATACAGAATTCAATTTAGTTTCTTTAGCCTATTCTGATGTGGCACAACATTTTTCTCAGGCTTAAGATTTCTTCTGGTTTAAGGTTAGGGTGTCATACTTGATTCACAATGGATGAAGGATACCTGAATTGGCTTATCTTGAAAATGCCTTAAGTGAGGAAGAACAGACTTTGTCATAACAAGGTGACTTTGCTTATCTTAAATGCTTAAAGAAACTAAAAAGATCAAGAACTAATTTTTTCTTTCCTAGTTTAAACTACGAGGGCACTGATGCTTTCTTCAAAAGTATTTTTTATGTCCATCCATTACATCTCTAATAAATTAAACCTGTATGTAGTGAAAAGAATTATTACGTATCTAGACAAAGAGGTTTGTTAGAAAGTTAGATAGATACAGCTGTCAGCCTGGACAACAAGAAGACCAAATGGGATGTGTCTCCTATCATCCATAACAGGAGCAGCCTGAAAGTAAAATGAAAGAAAAATCCTTCCATGCATCATTTGTTTAACTGGGATTACTAAATAAACAGGAGTGAAATTAGACAATTAATGACAGATCTTAACTGTGAGACATATGTCTTCCCAGTGTACGTATACTAAAACAAACAAAAAATGAGTGCAGCTGTTAATCGTAAGGCATACAAATAAAATCAGTAAAAATAAGCCTTTATTTTCCCATGCTGAAACCTTTGCCTAAAGTAAAGTCAAGAGAGCCACCAAGCTGGTGAGGGGCCTAGAGAACAAGTCATACGAGGAGAGGCTGAGGGAACTGGGCATGTTTAGTTTGGAGAAGAGGAGGCTGAGGGGAGACCTCATTGCCCTCTACAACTCCCTGAAAGGAGGGTGTAGAGAGGTGGGTGTTGGCCTCTTCTCCCAAGGGAATAATGACAGGACCAGAGGAAATCGTCTGAAGTTGGGGCAGGGGAGGTTTAGATTAGATATTAGGAAGAATGACTTTACTGAGAGGGTGGTCAGGCACTGGAACAGCCTGCCCAGGGAGGTGGTGGAGTCACCATCCCTGGAGGTATTTAAGAAATGTGTAGACGTGGCACTTCAGGGCATGCTCTAGTGCCCGAGATTGTTGGGGCTTTTTTCTGTGTGTGTGGTTGGACTCGGTGATCTCAATGGTTCCTTCCAACCTTGAAGATTCTGTGATTTTTTTTTTTTTTTTTTTTAAGTGGAGACCTATGACGATTTCACTGTGCACAGCTGTACATTCTAGTCTAAATTTCATCTTCATCTTCAAAGAGATCTTCTGGTATGTCACAGGATGAGAAATGAGCTTTAATTCTTGCTATTTCCAGCTTGGCCAGGAGCGTAATATACCATGCATTCAGGAAAAGGCTGTTTTCATGGGTTGTAATGACAGAGGAATTAACTTTTTCACTCCTGTTCCAGCAGCCATATATTAGTTAAAAGGCTTACACTGATGTAAAAAGAGTTCCTAAATTTCAGGACTTTGGCCAAGAGATGACTGCCGAGGCACTGCTGAACGCTGACCTCTGAATCCCACACTGCAAACTGCCATGAGTAGACTTTGGGGGTCATAACACAATGAAAGAAAAAGTACCCCAGCGGTAAAGCTGTAGCTGTGTGGTGCTACAAGTAATCTGGTAGGTAGGGAGCCTTCAGTAGTTTTACCCTGTACACACTTCTGAGTTTGCTAAATTAGTTTTGCATCGCTACAGCTTTACCAGCAGCCCACCTCCAGCAGGACACAAAAGTGCACTAAGGCGTCTAGCTCATCCTCTCTGCTTCCTGCCTTCCTGAACTGTTACTTTATGAGTTTCTAATTTTAATTAGACCTCTACATTTCTGAAAATTGAGCAATATGAATTATTAAATGTTAGGGCAGGAAAATCAGGGATAATAGCATCAGATGTATATACAGATAAAGTGGAGTATATTAACTAGGACAACGAAGAAAGCTTTTTATTTTTAAATGAAGTTTTTAACTGAGGCTAATAGGTCTTCAACATACCAATATGTATTCCAAAAAACTGCACTGCTACAACATTGCTTCAGTGGACCCTCCCAGAACTAGCCCCTACTACTTTACATTATTCAAAATACCCCATGCTGCTGTATTTTTGTATATAAAGGCCACAGAAACATGAGCCAGTCCGGGAGCAGGTCTAACACAATACATTAAAAATGTGCAGCAGCTACGGCTGTTGGGGTTTCAGTATTTTGGTATTATGAGGTTCCAGAACAATCTGTTCAGAGATGACAATGGCTCAGGAAAAAGCTTCAAATCACATTAATGCAAAGGTAGCCATAAGAACTGGTACTGTCACAATTTAGTAATGAATAGTGAGGTACAAATAACTGGGAATAGGATGGAGAAAGGAAAGAAATCCAGCCTAGTGGAAAGACAAAGATTAAAGCACTGCAATGAATTTATCATTATTGACTTCAACCTCAGATGATATTATTCTGAATGTTGTTTATTATGTCTCTGTTACAAGGGACCTTACCGAATTTGACCTCTGACATTCTCATTTCTGAAAACTGATGGAGAATTTTTGCATTCATTAACCTTAATATGCTTTTATCAGTCTCAGAATTAAAAACAAACAAACAAAAAGGCAGCTATAGCCTGGACAGTAAGAGGTTCAGCTGCAAAAATCAAAGTTGCTGAAACAAGAACAAAAGGTGACAGTAAAAAAACAGTTGATGAAATAGCTAGTGAAAGCAGACTTGAGTAGAAAGGACTGAGACTGGAATAAAATAATCAATTATCAACAGCCAAGGGGCATTTGATATGTGAAAAGAAGAGGGATTTTCCTTTCTTTTTCTTTTTCCTTTTTTTTTTTTTCTTTTTTATTTAGCCATATATACAGTGCAAGGGTATAGACTTTCATATCTGAAGGACTGATTTCAATTTAAGGGGAAAAAACTATTACAAAAAAGGAATGAAGTCCCACAAGAAACCCAATATGCAACATCTATTTGTCACATAAAGGGCGGCTGCTTTGTACAGGATAGTCTTCAAAAGGTAAAGATGCAGAACGGAAAATAGGCTATCTTTCAAACTGATAAGCAAAAATTCGGTTATTTCTTGCTTCATGTGGTATCCCAAGACAGGAAGCTCTGAGTAACATTTTTGCCACATTTTTGCAGCTATGAAGCTACAGCTGAGATTTGAGCCCAAAGTAAAAGAATTCTGCCCATTTAAAAATCACAGCAGGTAAACTGTGATTAATTATTAATTTCCAAAAGTTTTAAAAATAATTAAAATTAAAATTGACATTGTGAACACACAGCAACAATAAAACACTTACTGAGCCTCTGAAGGTCTATTAAACGACTCAGTAAGTCTTCGTTTGGTGCCTCCACGCTGTGAGGTTAGTCTTTACACTGCTGCAGTGGGGTTTTAATGCTGCTGTTGCTCATACTACATGGATTCTTGTTTGTTTGCACATTCTGACCTGGGACAAAGATTTTCTGTGGGGAAGCCTGGGTGCCAATGGTCCATGCCAGAGCCCAGACTGACATACGACACAGATGCAAGCTAGGATGTATAACGCAGTCCAAGCACCCTTCCTGGCATCAATAGCTAATGCATTTCAGTCCTACTGTAACCAGCTTTGAAATCTCATTTTATTGTAGTATGTCTCTGCCAGCTGAGTAAGATAAGGACACTAGAATGACGATGAGGAGGAGGAAAAGGGAAGAGGAAAGGCTGACTTACAATTAATAGGCCCCTCCTGTGGTTACCTTCTGAGGGTATCAGGCTTATCATAGCAGATGTAAATCCTACTTTAAAAAGTAATAACCATTTACTCTTGATTTTTCACTGAGGGAATGTTCAGAGATTCTAATTTCATGAGCTGTTTAAGACATAAATTCTAGAAACCCACATATGAGCCAACTGTGAGTTAAAGAAACAGCATAAACAGAGAGATGAATTATCACGTGTGCCAGACCAAAATAAATGCAAGATGCCTTATTGTCATAACCATTTCTCACTATAAGACCAATTATCACACCCAGAACTCCTTTAAGAGCTTGGTTCTGATCTTCATTTTCCCACTACATGCTAGACTGAAATGATGAAAAGTATATTATAGAACGTACATTTTGTGTTCTTTGAGCTTTTAATATTTCATTACCAGTTTTGCAGTTTAGGAAAGTCTGCTTTCCGTCTTTTATATGCTGTCTGCCCAGCTGTGTACGTTTGGGCCAAAGAAACCCAAGCTTCTTAGAGAAGAAATAACCTCAGAAGAGGCGATTTTGCACATGTTCTCTTTTAGGCAGAATTGCCTTACAGGGCCTCCACTACAATGATAAAACAATTCTAACATTCCCATTTTGATTTTTTTTTTCTTATAAATAATGTAAATATGTTAGAGTTTAACAGTGGACTCACACTGTATTATTTTTAAACTTTAAAACAATAATTTGGAGAGAAAAATAGTAAAAGCAACCTAAAGTTTAATTGTTCACTACAAACGTATTTACTTAGCTCTGTGGTCTAAACAAATTGGGTTTTATTCACATCAAAAAAGAAAGGTGATAGGCCTCACAGTTTGAGATCCTGAGATTTTTAAGGTTCAAGAAGCAGCAGTTTCAAAAAAAATATGAATCAAAAGACAACACGCAGAGGTTTTCTACCATCCTTTTCCAATCAATGCAAGTTACTCATATACTGCCAATAAAGGAGTACAGGATCTCTGGGAGAGTCCCATAATTTTAACTGCACCCTAAAATCTGAAATTTTAATCCTCACACCATAGCACAGGATAAAATAATGACAGTGGACTTCTCAGAGCCCTCTCAGTCTATTATGTATTTCATCATCAAAGGATTATCCAAATAAGCTCTCCAGTGGATGAAAGAGATCTTTATGTTGACCATCTTGAGATGCACAGATAGATCTAATGAAAGGTTCCCACGTATCTGAAACTGCAAAATTGCTCAGACACTGAAACTGTGAAATGGGTTTGAGCTTCCAGAGCTGCCTGCCGAGCATCTCCAACAAGTGGTAGGGGAGACATCACAGCTTCAGAAGAGTTTATCAAAAATAACCAGCACACTGCAGAGAGGACACTCCTCCACTAGCCAGTAAAAAAAGCCAACTGCAGGTGTTTCTGGTCTTCTCTTTGTGCTCCTCCTTGCTTGGGTGCATTGACTTTCCACCAAGTGATCTTAAGGTTTTAGGCACAGGAGAGCATTTTCTGTTAAAGCTGTAGCAACATGGTGAAAAGACTATGAGATTTGTGGAAGTAAAAAGTGAGACAAGGGAACAAAGTCTATAGCCTTGTGCAGCATCATGGAATCTGTCATAGATGTGCCATTGGTCCCAAAGAAAGCAGAAGAGACTCCGTAAAATTACTACAACGAAGAAACCAAATGACATCTAAGCACATATTCCCATGTAATTGGCACATGTCGCTGCCTGCTCTTGGCTTTGATTAGAATGATGTCAATTATCAGTGTGTAAATGGAGGAAAAAAAAGGGAGCCTTCCTAAACAAATACTCTCCAGTCATCAAAAGCAGCAGAAGACAAAATGGCCTGTGGATATTTTCAAACAGGTCCTGAACCACCAGGCAAGAAGTCCTATGCTTTCTCCTGACCTCCTCCTGCCAGTAATGTTGCAGCCACTCTGGAAAGCAGCATTTTTCCCCAGGGAGGGGGAAAACCCGCAGCACACCAAGCTCCATGCTGCCATGACCAGGTTTCCTCTGGGATGTGTCTCCAGCTCCACTCAAAGCTCTCCTCCGCCTTGGGGCCCTTCAATCCCTGTGATTTTTATCCTTTTGTTCCAGGATGGCCATAGCAAATTCTCCTTTCCCTCTGAATTTACTTGCAGTATGACACCAGCTGCAGGCGAATTTAAGAGAGGTCCCATCCTGTTGGGAGGCCAAGGAGCAACAGCCACCTTCTGCCCACCCTACGGACCCCGGCGAAACCTGGGCGGGAGGTGAATGCCGGGCTGTCAGCCAGGCAGCAGAGCACAGCTGCAGACCAACCGCTGGGGAATGTTAATGCCAATCATAAAGACACGTGAGGAGCTTTAAGCACTTCCCAGGTGAGGCGGCTGTTGAGCAGGGGGCATTTGGATTGCCTAGATACGGCCTTAAACCGGGAGCTACTGGCTTCTAACAGGAAAGCTAATTCTCTACGATGTCTCAATGTGCCATTTATGCTGTGCCACCAGGGAACTCAGGCGTGCTGCACTTGCCTACCGGATATGAATTCTCCTTTGATAGCTACCAGATTGCCTATCAGTTAAAGCAGTATAAATGTAGTACATGTGGTTTATATACCACCTGCATATACACAGTTCTGCCATGAACTGGGAAATGATAAAACTTTTACAAACATTGATTTTATGGCAGACTGCCTCTGGGGAAAATCACATCTTTTGTTAAGGTAATAGCCTTCTCTCAATGGAAATCACATTGCTGAAAATCCCCTTCTGTGTTGTCCATTTAATCTCTGCTTGTAATTTTTGTGGGTTTGGTTTTTTTTACCTTTCATGCTAAATAATAATGCTCTGAGCACCAAAAGATAACGCTGGCAGACACTGGTATGTATACAATGGGGTATATACAAAATAAGAAATATGAAATACGCTTTTTTTTTTCTATCTAATGTGTCTGCCCTGTATGTGGTACAAGTTGAATAACCAGATATATTAAAAAATCAGGTTATGATTATCTATTGCAATGTTTGGTATTAAAAACTAACAGGATTTTGATTTACAAACTTCTTTTATGAGGGTATGTGTGCAATGAGATGGCAAAATTGTCTAAGTGTCTTTATACAATGCTGATCAGTAGCACTAAAATTACCATCAACAACTAATGTATAGAATATAATTTATCTGTCTGTACCTTTTAGTATAAATGTATGCTATATAAGAAAGAGCATAAGAAAAGGTGGCTGCAGGTTTTGCAAGTGATAAATTCCCTTCCTTATGTCCTATTGCAAAACTATCTTCTGTTGCTTCCTGTACTGAAGACAGGAGCCATGTACAGATAGAATACAGACAAAAGAAACTGCCAAATTTATGGTGTGCGAGATCAATTGATTGTAAAAATGTCTGGATTACTGTTCTTCCACAGAAATGGCCCTGACTCTGAACCCAACACTGCTGCACCTAAGAGCTAGGGAAAAAAAATGCAGGAAAAAATGGTGCTTGAGCTAGACATGATTAGTACATTCTGTCTGGAGAGAATGCACTGGGAAAAAGTGAGAAAGTGAGTTTTTCCTTGACTCTTCCTACAATCTTACCCTCAACCATCCAAGGCAGAGGTGCATCACCATGACTATAGCAATGGAAGAAAGAGGAGGAACTTTTCACCATCCGACTTATTTTCTCTCTTCTGTACAGAAAGGGAACATGCAACTAAAAATCTACATAGGAAAAAAAGTGATGTATTGTAAATGGTTAACAAAATATCCAGAGGTCAATAAATTCTCATCCTATAGTCTCTGGGAGCAATTTTAATCTAACAGGTATTATAGTGTTATTGGTATGCAATATTGTAATTCAGTGTGACCAATGGAAATGGTATTCAGTACTCAATAGCCAGGAAAGCAGCAGGTCCAAACTATCTGCATCTCATTTCAGATTTAATTATTGCAATAACATCTCATTTGCTTCAAGGTATTATAATTATCTTCTCATTTAAATGGAGTGGTATTTTAATATGAATGCAGTTAATGAGGCAATAGGTTGAAAATGTCCATAGCACTGGGCTTTAAAGTAGAACAAACTATTTTAAAAATTGATCATCACTGAAAATTAAATGCATTTTCATTCTGCCAAATGCAGAGTATACACTCTAGTGATTTATAATAATTTTTACAAATTGCAGTGGTTTTAAGTTAAAAATTGGTAATAAATGCAGGCATTAATTAAGAGTTATTCTGCTGCATTTAGCCATTTAGACTGTATCAGGCCATGATTTAAAATGTAAATGTTCATTTAATTTGAAGACAAAGAAAGCAGAAAACTCTGTCACAGCAAGCTTTCAGTTCTCTTGCACATTAATAAAAGTATTCTGGTCTATTTATAATTTATCTAGATCACAAAAAACACTCCTTCAATAATGCTGTGTACAAACATTAACATTTTATTTCCTAACTAATAGCTTCAGCATATATTATTTAAAAAATAATACCCTTTAAATGGTTTATAATTGGTTTTGAATTATAAAGTGTTCTCTGGAAACTTTAAAATAAATGATTATTATTCTGATTTGATATTTAAAAATCCCCCAAAGCCCATTGAGATGTTCCTGCATAACTACATTACAGTTCTGAAACACTCGTATCCATAACCCAGGAGAAGATATTCCCTAAGAAAGTAAATTAATTGTTTTATGTCATTGACAATATTTTGTAATTATTAAGTAACCTATTATAAGCACCTCAGCCTACACTAGTTATTTCCCTGAGGATTACTTTGAGACATTGCAACTGATTGGTACCATTTGCTAAGCCATTTCTGCTGCCTGTAAAAGCCTGAACCACTTGGAATTTTTCAAGTTGACTATTTCTATTTGGCCATTTAGTGACTGGCAAAATTTTAAATCTTAAAAATTTTCTTTTTTTTTTTTTTTTAATTATTTTTATCAGATATCACATATTTGACAGACAGAATTTAAGATGACTCAGGACTAGAGTAAAAGTACTTAGTTCACTGAGCATCAGGGAACAGTCACAGGCAGATGGTTCAAATAATTTATTTTTTTTTTACAAAATATGGTGAGGTTACCATTAAATGATTACATTATTTTTCTCCTACCTCACTTACATTTTTACTTTTGGCCTTGCTCCAAATACTTTCCTTTCTGAAACCTGAGGTTTTTTTCCTCTGTCTTTGTCACTGTCGTCCTTTCCCCACTTTTCATTTCAACCCAACAGAGTGACTACAGGCCACAGAATTCTTGTCAGAATAAAGTTTTCTTTTACTTCAGTTTACTTTAAAGTGAACTTCATCTGCATTTTTTCTGACCAAATAAAACATCGCTATCTGGTAACATTTTATTCTCTTCCAAACTTGCAGATTTTGCATCAAAATTAATCTGAGGAGAGGAGCAATATGGAGATGGTCTCACACAGATTATTTTGTACACGTCTAATATACTGATACCATAATATAGTTCCCAGTAATTTTATTCAAACTTGTGTCTTCTCGGGAGGTGATGGTCCCCCTGTACTGGGCACTGGTGAGGCCCCACCTCAAGGGCTGTGTCCAGTTTTGGGCCCCTGACCACAGAAAACACATTGAGGGGCTGGAGCGTGTCCAGAGAAGGGCAAGGGAGCTGGTGAGGGGTCTGGAGCACAAGTCTTATGAGGAGAGGCTGAGGGAGCTGGGGGTGTTCAGCCTGGAGAAAAGGAGGCTGAGGGGAGACCTTCTCGCTCTCTCCAACTCCCTGAAAGGAGGGTGTAGCCGGGGGGGGTCGGTCTCTTCTCCCAAGTCACAGGCGATGGGACAAGAGGAAATGGCCTCAAGTTGTGCCAGGGGAGGTTCAGATTGGATATTAGGAAAAATGTTTACACTGAAAGGGTTATCAAGCCTTGGAATGGGCTGCCCAGGGAAGTGGTTGAGGCACCATCTCTGGAGGTTTTCAAAAGACGGGTTGACATAGTGCTTAAGGACAAGGTTTAGTAACGTGGGGTAGTTTTTTTGTATGGTTTTCTTTTGGTTTTTTTATCAGTTAGGTTGACGGTTGGACTAGATGATCTTAAAGGTCCCTTCCAAACTAGACGATTCTATGATTCTATGATTCTTTCTCTGACACTAACACAGCTAAATGTTGGTAGGCTGCTTGCAATGACTTCTGTGTTTCTACTGATTATTGGCTAGCTCTGGTTTGCAGTTTCCTAAAGCATTTAGCTATAACAGATACCTTTCAAATCTCTAATACATATACTCTTCTTTGGCTTTCCTTGCTCTAACCTGACTACCAAAAAATTTGCCTTTTTTTTTTTTTTTTTTTTAAATAACGTATCAAAAACTCTTGCAGCTCTCATGCTAACCCTCTTGAATCTTACCAGCCACTGCAAATCCCAGTGGGACACACGCCTTTGCAGTACCTCCTGATTAAGGTAACCCAGAGTTACACCTCTGTGTTTGGAAAATATAACACTATTTTTGCATATTCTGCCCTACATGACTTACACCTGCTGTGCTAATCAGACATGTCACTCAATAGCTTTTTGAGTTCTTATTGCTTTTCTTTTTTAAAAAAAAACTGAAAAATTGATTCAATCAGAATGATACACGGTAACCTTTTTAGTGACTTACCATTGTCCAGGAATCCTCAGGCTGTGGAGCAACTATCATAAAGACACAGGGTATCATCTCACCCAAATGTCCCACCACTGAGATATAGCACATACCACGTCATCGCTTTGGAGGCCTTGACGATAGTTGTCATTAATGAGCGTTTGTAATTTGAGAGTTCAATTTTAACAGCAGGATAACCACTGCTAAATTGTCAGTACCACTTTATCCCAAATGATTAAGCCAAAAGCTCTTTCTATATCTGGGTACAGCCATAGGGGCATTGAATCCCACTAAGCGGTACACTTCCAAAAACATCTGGCTATTCCCTTGTCTTTCCTGCCACCAATATTACTTCTTTCCATGTCTTAACCTGCTCAGGAATTCAGAGCAGGAATATCATAGGATCAGTCATGTATCTTGTAGTTTCAAATGCTCCATGCTGTACTACTGGGGTCTGTTATTCGTTATTCTTGCCCAGAAACTGGTTTACATTCTTTTGCCCACAAATGAGGCCAAAATTTAGACAGGTGTCATAATATCGCTATACTATTGTTCTTCACTTCCACTTCTGGGGCAGGCATTATTTTTATCTGTCCTAACACACTGGAATCAGCCTTCACTTTCTTCATTCTGATAAACAGTCTACGAAATCCTATTACCTTGGGAAGAAGGGTTCTCTAATTTTAGTTCTTTGTCCTTCTTTCTCTGTAAGCATTACTGTACTTTTCTGTTTTCTGCCTCCCTGTCACAGTTTATGCCATGTCCAGGGAGGATGTGAGTTTTCATCCCACTTAGCCTCTCCTGCATGGATATGGGTATCTCATAAACATACAGAATTTTTATTTTCCTCTGTGCAGAGACATCTGTAGTGACAAAATAGCATTGCAAAAGTCATCAGTGTACTGAACATTTCATCTAGCTCTATGTGCAAAAGCCAAATGTCAGGTGCCAGATTTACGACTCCACAGGATATAAATATTCCCTCCCTGGAAAGGTCATGCAAGATTATCATCAATATATGAAGCAGACAGTGACAACAGTGTCCATTTCAGTACCTTCAGTTGTTCATAGATCTATAATTGGTTGTGCAGTTGTTTTACAACCACCATAATGATTAGCCAATGTGCAGTAATGTTATCTTCTGATTCTACAATAATGGTCTTTCATAGACTTCAAATCGCAACTTCATCAGGAAAAAGCAATTTCCTTTGAAAACAGCCTCTTATTCCTGGCTGGTATAGAGCTGATTTCTTGCACTTTACATATGAAGTTCATGAGTTGTCCCCAATTCTAGCTTACAGGATTCACTTCCCATTGGAGTTCTCTAGAATTTGCTGTTAATTACTGCTAGACTGTTACTCACTGTAAGAAAGCTTATTTTTTTCCTTTTTAATTTTTTTCTTGTATTTTTCTTGTTTTTGATTGGATTTACAATGTTTTTAAAATAGTTGTATCTGGTTCTAATTCATCCTTGAGGAGTCACACTGGATTGCCTAGTTGAAGCATAACCTGATGGTGTCTTAGTGCTACTGCTCCTGCTTTAATTTTGACATTGTATCCAGATGTTTTCCTGTCCAGGCTATTTACTTTATGTTCTCGGACTGAGGCCATTCTCTGATACTTCACTCTTTCCACATAAAATTTTGGTGAATCCCTTTCTTGTCTTGTCTCTACTGCATCTGAGGCTACCATAGCTCTCACTGCAACAAGGCACTTCCATGCTTTCACATCATCAATCTCAGTAAATGTAACTTCTACAAGCATGGATTCCTGACTGTCATTTCTATACACTGAGGGGAAGCTAACACCTGACTAGCCCTGGTTACTCGTCTTTCCAGGATTTTCATTCTCCCCTTTCTATATAATTGTATTTTAAAACTGATACAAGATTAGATTCTTCTTTCAGACCAGATGGTCTTTCAAATGGTGTCCCCTACACCAGTTTCCTTAAAATGCCCACGTAATGTGACAAGAACTATTCACAATATACAGAAGATCTATTCCTTCAGAAGGTCTATTCCTTCATACTTGCATTGGATTCTTTTAAGGATCTGTACAAGTACTTTAAGCTCTCAGTTCCCGAGCAAGGCAAGCCTTAGAGAAACACACACTTTCCCCTTATAGTTGTCTTTTTTGCACAGCTAGATATATGACCTCAGGCTCCCATGCCCACTGAATCTCCATTCTGGTTTCTCTCTCTGCCGTAAAATTCAGCCATCTCAGTACTTCAGACATGCCAGTGCTTCAGTGCTGCAATGAACAGAGCTGCAGTAAGCACAACCGCAAGAAACAGAGCTTTCATGTGCGTGCAGCATGCTCAGACTCTGCTGCATCAAAAAACAATTTCAGCTATGCCCTTAGTCCACACTAATATACTTCCTTCATGAAAACTGTTCATTTTTGAATTCTGCTAGAACCTTCGTTATCTTTCCCTCAAAAAAAAAAAGAAAAAGAAAAAAGAAAAAAAGGCCAGTTACGGCTGAGGGTGCATATCAGAAACTTATGCTAAAGCACATGATAGAAAAGCTATACTTGTTTCAATATCCCCAAAAGTCAACATGAAGGTTAAGAGAGAAACACACAGCATAATCCCCATGCAATCTAAATTCTTGTACTGTAGTAACATCACAAAGAGACCATTTGGTTTCTGCTAAGATTTTTCAGAGCTTGTAACTCCATATCTCGTTAAACTGATTTTTCAAACATATTGTCTTCTTTTTTTCTTGCTAGTTTCACACTAGTGAAAGATAAATCACACATTTCTTTACCTTGGCATGTCTCAGAACACAGAGTGAAGAATGCCAATGTTTTTGTGCAAGTACATATTTAACCCCTCCACCACTGCTCCTCATTAGCTTTTGACAGAGTGCCTTTTAAGCAGTCAGAAATGCAAGACAAAGTTTGTAGACAGACATTATTATTATTATTATTATTGTTATTATTACTAATTATTCAAACTGATGTCTGTTTTTTCCCTAACTGTACATTTTCAGGCATGTAAACCTTGTCTGGAAGCAGAGGCAGCAAGCTTAAAAATAAAATATATGCTGTGAACAACTACTTAAATGGTAAGTTTATATCTGTCTTAAAATCAGTGGAAGCTGATCTATTGAGCAAAATACTTAGTGCAAAGGACGCAGTGTCCACACTATATGCATTTTGAGGAACTACTATGGATTAGTTTTAGTATGATCCCAAAGTATGCACTCCTGGAGCTTATCTTCTGGTTTGCCTTTATTCGGTAGGAATACCTGGTATGAACTCTGAGCTTGTTCCTTGCCATGGATGAAGCACAGTAAGTGGAGATAATTGGGAGATCCTATTCAAAAGTGTACACCCAATCTGCACTAAAAAGATCACGTAAATGCACGCTAACTTGCCTCATTGATCAATCTAATGAAGTTAAGCTTACAGCAACACTTCCCAGCTTCACATAGACCTGTCTGTATGCCTGCTCAGCTCTATCTCCCCCACCCCCAAGCCCCCTCAGCTTGTACAATAAAAGACATAACCTTTTCCTACAAACCTTCCCACATTTCTATCCTTAGACCCTCATGGATCCAGCACTGCTATTTGCTAAGTGCGTGCATGTTGATTCAACCATGCAACTATGGAAGATGGGAACCGACTACCTACACTCACTGTCCTCTGCCTAGTTAGTTTACTTCTTCCTATAATAGAAATGTAGCCAGAAACTGAAAATTTTCTTACCTGAAAGCGTAACTGGAACTCTGACAATAATAAACCCACAGGTTATACATGACCATCTTGTTGCAGAGACTGTTGATTGTCACTGGCTACATTGGAGTCCTTTTATTTTTTTCCCTAACAGCTTCAAATTAGAGAGGAGAAATGGATTATATCATTTACTTCCCACACTTTTTTCTTTTTTTCCTTCTTTTTCTTCCTGAATGGGGAGAAAGATTGTATTTTGCCTTGTGGAGTATGGGCAGTTTCTCCTGACAAAGGAAGCTCAATGGAACAGCGAAGAAAACTTCTGCAGGATTCATTTAGTACCCTAGACAACACGGGAACAGCTGAAAAGCACTACTAGATAACTCCGGTGCAAGTGTACTTATGCATGACTAGAGTACCATCAGAGCAGGAACGCATGTTTGTTTACAGCCTGGGAAAAAAGGTACTGTCTGTTGATTCCATCTATTATTCGATATTTAACATAAAGCATTCTGGTCATCTTTGCTTTTTCTATGATATTGTAATAAGATACTTTTTCTTCTACATGACCATTCCCCCTCCCGGCCATCACTGTCCCATCGCTGCCTCTCCCCAGTGGAGTGAGCAGAAGGGGTGCAGCAGACTGAGCGTGGGAAGCATTTATTCGCCGGAGTTCTCTTCCGGAGGACTCCAGCACTCCCCCTCACTGCACTGCTCTGCCTTTGTGTTTTTTTTTTTTTCTGCTTTTCATGATAAGCCAAATTCTCCTTTCTGTGTACAAAGGCTGTGGGCGTATTGTGCTTAATCTGGCAGTATGAGTGTGGAAGAAAAAAATCTAAAAGGTTTTTGTATCTTAATAGGAAAGCTCCATTAAATTTCAAGAATAAAACATAGCTGATCATGCAAGCACAGGTTTGGGGAGGGTGCTAAATTACCCGGGATGCTGAAGTAGCAGAGAGAATGATGCACACGTCTACAAAGCAGGTACATCTTACCCACTGCATAAGAAAGCCTTAAATTTTAAATGAGTAAATTTATGGCCTAAATGTACAAAATTGTCATTTAAACAAAAATGTGATATTACATTTGTTTTAAACAGATTGTCTATATTAGTTTGTTTTTTAAATTACATTAACAAAGCAAAGTGAAGTTGCTAGACTTCGTTAGCCTAACACTTCCTACCAGGCCAGAACAATCAAGCATCTCTCCACCTTGCTCTAGCGTGATATATAGAAACAGAAAAGCCAACAGATCAGTCTGAAGGGTGTGTGCACCTTACTGCATATGATTTTTAATTTGAACCTGAAAATTTAAACAGTCAAGTAATTTTTTAAATTTTTTTTTTTTAGGAGAAGACTGTGTCTTCCATAACACATATATGATTTGTACAGACTAGCAGTAGTGCAATAGAGTCCCCAAAACAGCTATTCAAACTCAGCCTGTTGCATCTGTGGGTTTAGGGATCTGAGCGAATACTGGTTCCACTTGGTCAACTAAAGATACTCCCCAGGGCAGGGAGATCAATAACACACCAAAAAAAATCCCACAATTAAATTAAAAACTCCTTTTCATATGTGTAATTTTGTGCCTTGTTTCAATCTGCAATATTTTTGAAATCATGCAACAATAGCAAATGTAAGCTAGAGCAGATGTATTTTCTGAAATAATTTCAAATGTCATGTATGAAACCATCTGACAAAAAAAGCCTACACCAGGGACAATAATTAAGTTCTTAGTAATAGACTATTATTCCTGAGATCAGATTCCTTTCATATTAGCAAGTTGAGCTGAAGTATGCAACTGGAATCTATAAAGAGTAAGAACTGCTATCCTGTAGGAAATCCTGGTAATGGAACATTTTATTTAATTTAAAACTTTTTTTTGACAGTATGTATATGACAAAGTATCTCACTTTGAAAGTTTTGATTGAAAGACCTTTTTTTCCTATTTAAAATATGTCATTTCAACTGGCAAAGGCTCAAGTCAGTCCCAGTTCCCATGGTTCTTTATACTTCTGTTCCCTCCAATAGACAAAACTCTCAAACCACTTAGATCACTTTCACGTTATTAACAGTCCTCAGACTTCTACAACAAAGAGTAGGAAATGGAGAGTTACTAACAATGATGCAGAAGCAGTCTGAGAACCATTTATGCCTCTGATCTTAGTGCATTTGGAAAAGAAGTGCAAAAGTTGTGCTGCATCACAGGTATAGCCTGCCCTTAATGCACAGGGTTGATTCAACCAGCTCAAAAATTACAATGGATTTTGACAGATAAAGTCCAGGGATGGAAGGCACCGCAGGTCTAGCTCTGATGAAGTACTTGTACAAACAGAAATAAATAACTGACCAAGTGATCTAAAGTAAAACACTTCAGTTTGGTACACCAGGACAAAACTTAACTTGCCTTCCATCTGACTTCAAGTATTTTTGTAATGATCTTTTTAAGTTAAGAAAAACAAATAATTTTTTTCCCTCAAGAACCGAGTTTTGCCCAAGCTCTACTTTCTGCTTTTAAAAACTACACATAAAATTCTCAACCAGTTTAAAGGTTGACATTCCTTGAGCTTGAAAATAAACAGGAACACAGCCAAGAAAGGGTTTTCTTTCTTCCAGCCTCCTTACCTGCTACAGTTTGTATTACAAGCAGTCAGAAACTAAGTTAATTTTTTGGCAAAATCTGAGATAAGGAGGCTACCTGAAGCCTTGAGTTCCAAGAAGGGGGGCAGGCAGAGAACCGGGCACACGTTCCCGGGCTGCAAGGGCTGCCTTCTCGCCTGGCAAAGGCAAAAGAGCTTGTTTCCAAAACACTGACAAAACCCCCAAGAAGCTATGCTCAGATTGTGAAGTTGTGCTGGCATTTTCTTGACTGTGTTTATAAGTAGTGATCACTTATTATATAGAGATATGCCAAGAATCACTGGAAATTACTTGGGCAAATTACCACAAGAACAGCTTATAATGTTTTCAGAAATGTCTTTGCATCAGTTACA
Organism: Numenius arquata; assembly: GCF_964106895.1. Classification (NCBI taxonomy): domain Eukaryota; kingdom Metazoa; phylum Chordata; class Aves; order Charadriiformes; family Scolopacidae; genus Numenius; species Numenius arquata. Next base: position 31,440,557 of record NC_133584.1, read on the forward strand.
AGAAGCCTGCTGCAGAAGAGGACTCAAAAGGAAACAGGGCTTCAAGTAGTGCTTCTATCACAGTCCCAAATGGGAAACAGAAGATGACTCCACCTCATGATGCCCCGAGTTACTAAGCCTTAGACAGATGAGCTACAGAGGAAGCTCAAAGCAGATGTCCAGCTAGAAACAAATTAATCCTCTTCTCTCTCAAGAGAGTTAAGGTTGTCTAACCTTGACCTCCATCCAAGAGTCTGTTTTCTTAACTGGATGTATCTGGTTTTAGCCATTCTTTGGTGTTAATTTTCTTTCATACTGTTTAGTTACCCAGCTTTTCAAAAGGAATAAGGGGATGAGTGGCTTTTGCTTTGTAGGTTTTCATAACTGTATGATTTAGCCAAAAAATGGAACCTCGTTCACCTACAAAAAAGTACAGAGTGCCCTTAAGGTTACCATATCCTCACTGGAAGGTAAGGTTTGATTAACTCATTGACAGTTGGCCCCAAAAGTTTCATGAAAAGACACGAAAAGGTGAGGTCTGCTGCCTGACAGCTTTGCTGTGGAACGCAGCTGTATTATGATTTCTGCTGCGTGTGAGGCTCTACAGGGACATGAGGAAATGAATACACATATGGATTAAAGAGTAGAGAGTATATATTAAGTAGATAGCCCCAGCACTCAGAGCTATATTGTCCTTTCTTTGCCCTCACTCTTGCTTAAATATTTTTTCCGTAACACTGAGCCATCTCCTTCAAATCCATTAGCCCCCCGAGCAATCACAAATATATAAGCCCCCGAGCACTGCTCACCCCAAAAAGCCACATCTGTTTCAGTCACTGTGCAGCTACAAACAAGCAACAACACAATTATAGCATAGCTCATAACAAGTGAAATTCAAAATGCCGCTTACATTGCTGCTTGCAGTGATAACAAAATTATGAGAGCCACAACAAGCACTGAAACCATTCAAGCAAATAAACTAGAATATATGCTAGGTTTTTGTGGCAGCTGCATCCTAGTGCTTTCTCTAGGCTTTCTACCTCCCTTGATGTAATTTTTCCCTTTGACCACATCTCACTTTGCATCAAAACAAATTCGCCCTTTCTTGTAGAATGTGAAAATTGGATGTATGCGATGAGATGAATAAAGGTACAGGTAACATGAATCTCAAACTGAAAAATAAAAGAAGAACTCGAAAAGAAAGTTAACCCAAATAGTCTACTTGCACACATTCAGAAATCTTCGAAGAGCTGTGTATGTATTGCAAGTTGCAGCAGCCCTGCAGGCGGCTTTAATCTGCATGAATGGCTCTAGCCCAGAAGTGGAGGGCTGGGTGACTGGATGACCTTGGCAGCATTCTCAGGGGCACTGAAATGCAGTTTCTTCAGTCAGGCTCAGGCTGACTCAGACTCCTTTGATAGGATATATACCAGTATTTTCTTTCTTCAGATTTTCCTTTTCTTTGGCAAACATAATTCCAGGTGCAGTAAGGCTGTAGTATTCTCAGTTGAAATTTGACTGTTTCAGAAATTTGAATATTTAACTCTCTGGATATTATCTCACTGTTTTCTATTATTAGAATGCATCTTGTGATTTTAGCAGTATTTTAGAGCACTTAGCAGGCCATTGCTACTCATGACAATGTTAGTCAACATAAGCTGTGTTTCTTACGAGAGTTTGATAAATTATCATCAAATCAGCATGTGAAGGTCCTCTGCATGCCCCTTTTCCCCCCACTTCTGAGATACAGCAGCAGAAAATATGCAGGTAGTATGCTTCAGGCAGCAAAAGCGGCAGCATCACAAGGGTTAGATACCTATTTCCTAATTAATTCAAACAGTTTCTGCTCACTACCCTCTGATTAAGTCTGTTACATTTTGGCTGAACACCATTAAACTGAACATAGTTAGCACCCATGCTGTTACTATAGATAAACAAAAAATAAATCATTCCATACGTAAAAGATATTATCCTAATAAAAAAATGAAAGAAAGATCTTAAAATGCTCAGTACAATGCATGTGCCTAAAATTTAAACACAAACCCAGTAAGCTTCTGTGAAGCAGACACTCAAATTCTTATGTTAACAAGGAGAACTTGTTTCTCCTCTTGGTGATAGTTCAAGTTTGTAATTAGATCGGTATATCTCAAGGCTAGGAGGGTGGGTAGGATAAATGCAGGAGCCAATAAAGATGATGAGATAACACAAGGTAAAATGTCAAACATATGTAGAGCTACTCCATTGTTCCAACACATTTCATCTTCTTAAAAAAACTGAGCATACCAAAGATGAGGAAACAAGATGACACGATGGAGAGAAAAAGGCATATTATACAGAACTCTCCTCGGTTTTCTTGACCCAGAAATAATATCTCACAGGCTGATCTACTCACTCTTGGTTTGTAGATTTGATTACTGTACCTCATACTCAGAAACGGAGACAAGTTCCTTAAAAAGGCTCCGTTTGGTACAAAACATTATGGTTTAACTGCAATCCATTTTGCTTGGCACAAGGGATTGTCAGAAACATGTCACTTTTGCATTCGCTTTGCGTTGGTTGCCTCAGAATTCAGAGTCCAGTTCAAGATCTGTGTCTTGCTACTCATAGCCCCAGGAAACAATTCTTTTGTGTATGGGGCCATTCTGGTTGAGTAACCCGAGACAGCTGAAAACCACAAAAGCAGACTTGACACAAACTACCAAAACATAACAGGAAGAGCTTGATCCATCTTCATGGCTAAAATACTTCTAAAAATTGCCATAGCAAAAAAACAAAATCCCTTCCTCATATACTCCAGAAGGCAATTTTTCCTTTAAAAATTATTGCAAAATATGCATAATCTAAGCCCATCAGCAAAGGAGAAGAGCAAGGTTGGGTCCCATATTGAAACACTGAATGGTGTCACGCATGTTGTAACGTTGAAAACAAGAAACAAAGCAGTTCGGATTTCTCAGCACTTTGTGTAGAGCTCAGCTCCAAATTAGGATATGCAAATGTAAGTGTCTACTTTTGAGTGATGCGTCTAAACTCTGATTATAGCCCTTGGGAAGCTAGTACAGCAGTGGAGCTTGGAGAGCAAGTCCAGGGTCTACCGCTATCCTGTTGATCATAATTTTGAAAAATCCACATCTGTAATTCTGTAACATATTCTCTTTAGTCCAGAAAATCCCCTAACAAATATAAAAGTGCTATTCATTTTGGTAGATCCCCCTACCACAAGTTAGAACTAGGCTACTCATTAATCCTGCTGTTTTCCAAACTCATGCAGTTTTACAGGGAGTGTCACATAATATTTTCTTCTTTAAAGCTCCAGTTTTTGTATTCTCTTAAACCCATCAACATCTTATAACTCTCTTTGAAAAAAATAATTTTAGGTACGGAAAACAACATGAAAATATGAACAATACACACTGCAAAATCGAAGTGAGAGAAGACATAGCCATTACCTAAAGACATCAGCTTTGGCAAAGTTTTCAAATAGGAATAGGTGCAGCTACCAGTGCTGGTCCTCCTTGATCGCACAAGCTTCAGTTATGCAATGTGTCATGGCCACAGAAGTCCCATGTATTTCCCAGGTACCTTTGTTTACCTTCCAAGCCCACCTGACACAGACACCTCCTCAGTACTGTCTGGTTTGAGATCACAGCTCATCAACAACATTCTTTGTAATTATACATAGAAATTCTGATGAAACCCCATTCCCTGGGTGATGTGGGAGACATTTGAATATATAGCTTAAGTGGCAGATTGTACCTAGCTCAGATCTCATGTTGGCAAAAACTGGTGGCTGCTTTTCGCTTACACTTTTAAGACCGATGTTCTGTGTTTGATGAGAAAGCACTTCAACATACATGAGCTTCCCCATCCTTTAGAATAATTATTTCTTAAACTTTCATTATCATCTCACAATATATTTTGCTGTATATTAATCATATTTTCCACTACGTGTAAATAAAGAAGCCACTTTTTTTTTTTAACTTTAACATTTTCTTTGCCTGTTTTTTCTGCATATTCAAGTCAGAATTGCAGTTGATAATAAGTAATTCTCTTCGCAATAGTCATGATTTGCAATGTCACTGGAATGTTTTTCAGGCAATGAACAATTCTGAAACATTCTTTTTGAGGTCAATTTTAAAATCAAGTTTTTCAATTTTATTTTAATTACCTCCTGCCCAGATTTTTAATCAAGGTCAAAGTACAATTAATCAGTTAAAACTGTCAAGTTTTTTTTTTCAGTATTTTTCTCACAGAAAATGTGCTTTTTCTTCCTGATTTCAAACAAACTCTAAAGTCACGAGAAACTTCATGGCATTTTTTATTCTCTGAAAAGCTCTGCTTTGAGGTCTGTCCAAAGTATTGCTTGGCTTATACGCATTTTGTAAGAGGATCTGTCATGGAAAAAAATTGTGGATAAGTAAAAATGTCCCTACTCTTATAGGCTACTCAAATGATCCCTTGCTAAAACTACAGACTAAACAAAATCACTCTGTGCTCTATTGTATTTGCTGGCAGTTATACCATCATGAGTGAACTGCCTAATTACACAAAAAGCCATGATATTTCTGGGTCAGTTGACAATTGCGTTTGGAGGCACAGGAGTCCCAAGGAATATCTGAAAGTCGTAACTGCCAAAAGCTACATCTGCAGCATTTCTGCATTTAACTTAAGGGACAATGATTCAGTCATTCAACATTTGTCCACCAATCAACCGAATGCCAAGTCATAGTATTAAACCTCTGGACTCAATATTCAGATGTGATTTTGTTCCTTCACAAACTAAGTAGCATTTTCAGATATTACGAATGAGACTATTCTCAGTATTTATTACACAATAGATGGGCTTTTAAGAAAGAAGACAAAAATTCACAAACAAATAAAAAAAGCTTGTCCTTAATAAAATATGAGACTTGAACAAATAAAAGAAAAAGTACATGCTGAGATGAGGATAAATTTAAGCTTTAAATGTATATATATTACTAAGTTGAACACCTAAAACTCTTCTCTTTTTTCTCACAGACATTTATGCATTTCCAGTTCCTTATTCAGAGTTATTCCTCATTTATCACTGTTTAAATGAGAAGAGAATTAGAGTCTTTCTTTTTTGAGTACGATGCTCTTGATTCAGAAGATCTAGTGCAGAGATATATTAACGATTCACCTTTTTTTCAGAGAGGGATTGCCGTCCATAGGCCTCCTGTATGGAAGGAGATAGTTTTCCCTCCAGTACAAACAATGCAGGGTATGTGTCACCAAAAACCAGCTGAGGAAAGGCTGTGATCTGCTGAAGCCTTTGTCTTGCTTTTCTGCAGCTACTTTCTGTTGCTCCAGAGTAATCCTGTCCTGAATTTCTCCCTCCTAGCTACCTCTGAGAGGAATTCATGGCATCGTAAGATATCAAAACCATAAGGATGGAAGATGTAATATTTTATGCCATTTTTTCATTTGCAGCACGCTTTATTTCACTGTTCTTAATAGGTACTGATGGCACAAACATGAAAAATCCATTAATTTGGATACAAATACTGCAGTCTTTACTCATCAATCTCAGTTAAAGTTTGTTTGCTTAAAGACTAAATTTAGTCCTTACACTTCAAAATAAATAGACAACTCCCCCTGCTTCCACCCTCCACAAAAAGCTTTCAGTTGTAGCACTTAGAGAAAAAAGCACATAAAGACCTTAAACGCGTCAGACCAAACTACCACTTTAATCAAACTTGTAGCACTTGGCTGTAAAGCACTACAAGAAAAGTAAGAAAAACTGAAACACCCTTAAGGATAATTGAACAAGCCAGGACTGCCATCATACAGGGAATAAATATTGGAAAAACAATAATCTAGAAAGGCTGATGCTGAGAGAATTAAATTAAATACTAATGAAAGTTAATTACTGGGAAAGTAAAATGTACTGGAAGGAGCAAAAAAGAAGATAGATAAATAAACCTTCTACCGACTAGACTTGATTCCAAACTATTCTTTCTTCTGTTCCACATAGTGTGTAAATTACAGTGACTAATCCGACAGGAGCAGATTCACAGTAATGCAAGAATAATAAAAATTTAGCGCACCCTTTTTCTACTTTATTGAATTTAATCTGTGTCTGTTTATTGGAATTCTTGGTAACTACCCTGGTGTTACAGATTAGAAAATGACAGAACTTTTCCAATTCCTTTTTTCTCGTTTCAATATTGTTTATTCTTTGGAGAAGTCATTCAGTGTGTATCCATTCCTCTCTATAGGCAGTGGAGTGCCAAAACTAGTTGTGGCATGCATTTGGTATTCGTTTCTTCTCCATACAGGTGAAAACCACCCTATTCTGGATTACAGACATTTATTTAGCATTTCACATAAAGACAGGACACAGCAAAGATGATGTGAGAACATTCCCTAAGGAGAGGGCTGAAGAGTACAAATGGTCTGTGTACTTCAGTTGCATTTGGTGCTTCTCCTGTTGGTCTCCAGTTGGAAGAAGGACACCTATTTCACAATGGCTGGAAGTAGCCCAAAGAACATGAAGTGGAGTGTGGAAGCTGTAGTGAACCTACCTAGAAGGCTACTGGACATCGAAGAGCTAGTGATCCATATAACAGGCACCACGAGTAGCCACGGGTCTGTGCTGTCCTGCACTACACGGCATATGCAGCATGGCTTTCACACCTGTGTTGTGTCGTACTTACCTCCTCACTGCAGGAAAAAACTTATATGGCTAATTGTAACAGAGGAGGCTGCAGGCAGCTCACACTTGGTACCAGTGATCATGTCACCTGTGTGTCCTCATCTTTGTCTTAAAGTGAAACAGTAAGTTCTCCTGTGAACATCCATTTCTTTCATGGATGAAATCATGGAGTAGTTTTCCTTCAAGAAAATACTAGAAGAACTCTAAGGACAATGCTGGTGAACCTCACCATGGACAGGAGCTGCACATTATGCTGTGACCAGACTGGAGGTCTATCTGATGACATTGCACATCTTGGGGTTTTCACACGTGAAGGACCATGAGATTACCTATCCTCTTTTTCATTATTCTGTTAGCTCCAATAAACGGTATTCCCAGCAATACCTTATGGAGTCTGAGTGCATTTCTTACTGGGATCCTAATGCACACTGCCACTACTAACACAAAAGCCATACAGACTTGGAGTTAAATTGCCCTGAACATTAAAACTATTGCTACAATTCTGGTAATATCATAGTTCTCGGTGCAGTAGAAATAGATTTTGCTATCCTTTAAAAATTCAGTTATAAAACTGATACGCATCTCACAAATTTACAAACTTTCATTATAATTCCAATGCTCACTTGTTCTCAGAAGTAGCTTAATTAAGTATTGAAAGGTTATTTCTTTGAGGTCCTATTTTAAATGGATTTTATTAAAAAATATGTATTTTAGAGAGCTGAAATGAGTTATAAAGATTTACATAGAAACATGTTAATTGCTCTTCACCAAACTATTTCATTGCAGCACTAGGCATTCAAAACTATTGTAAGAGATATATTCTATCATACTCTTGAACACAGATTGTATCGTGTGGTACATGATACATGGATGGGAGGAGAATGTATGTCCCATGCCTTGATGTTAACAAGGCACCCTTTGACACTCTCTCCCATAATATCTCTGTAGCCAAATAACTGAGACAGGAATTGGATAAGGGGGTAAAAAGGTGGGTAGAAAACTGGCTGGAACGTTGACCTCATAGAGTTGCAATTAGTGGTACAAAGTTCAGATGCCAGCTGGTCATCTAGAGGCGTCTCTGGGATTGACAGTGGGGCCAACAGTAGTTAAAGTCTTTTTTAAGAACCCAAATAGTGGGTCAGAGCTACTCTTGAAAAGTTTACAGGCAACACCAAAGACAGAGACAGACTTAGAGGTGAACAGTGGTATGATGAGAGACAACAGACACAGGTGGCAACACAGAATCATAGAATCCTAGAATGCTTTGTGTTGGAAGAGACCTTCAAAGACCATCTAGTCTGAACCCCCTACCATGCACCATCTTTCTCTAGAACAGGTTGCTCAAAAGCCCCATCCAACCTGACCTTGAACACTTCCAGGGATGGGGCATCCACAATTTCTACGGGCATCCCATCCCTAAGAAATCCACCATTTCTCTGGGCAATTTCTCTGGACAACCAGCATTTCACCACCTTCATCATCAAAAATTTCTTCCTTTTATCCAATTTAAATCTACTCTCTTTCAGTTTAAAACCATTGTCCCTTGTCCTGCCACTACAGACCTTGGTAAAAAGACTTTCTCCATCTTTCTTATAAGCCACTATAAGGTCTCCCTGAAGCCTTCTCTTCTCCAGGCTGAACAAGCCCAACTCTCTCAGTTTTATTTCCATAGGAAACATGACATATTCAGACTTTATGTACAAATTCACCATGTGCATGGTCAAACAATTGAACAGGTTATCCAGACAGGTGGTGGAGATACGCTCCTGGAGATATTAAAAACTCAGCTGTAAAAGTCCCTGAGCAACCTGATATAATCTATCTCCTTGGGTGGGGAAACAATAAATACTTAATATGTCTAAACCCTGAATCTTCAACAGTTTACAGTACAGCTGAAAAAGGAATTCTCTTGTCATCCTATGAATGTTTCAAAAGTCTCAAATACTTTTCCTGTCTTTTACCAGAATGTATAAGAGAAAACATTGAAAATTTTCACAAAGGTTTTGTTTTTGTTGTTTTTTTTTAATTTGGTCTAGGTCATTTGGTTATGACCTTTAAGACAATTGTTTCACTAGGATTAGCTTATTTTTCAAAATGTCATTTGCTGGTGAAAAAAAAGTGAGATCTTTCATTTTGAAAAGGTCAAAAAGCTTTGACCTTTTCAAAGCTCTTTTGAGAAAAAAAAATTGTCAAAAAAGTTTGTTTTGTGAGTGGCTGAATGTAGTTGTTAAAACAAAACAACTCCATTGCGCAGAACCACTGCTCCCATTAAAAACTTTATGGCATGGCTTTCCGTAAATGCACACAGTCTGACTTTAAAAAATGCTGACTCTTTCACCTTTTCTCTGCCTGCCTAAATCAAAATTTCATTTTCCTTCATGAATAGCAGCGATCTACGAGGACACAGCAATTGAATCTCAGGAATTAACATATTTTTACTTCCAACCATAATTTGAAGCAACAGTTACAAATAAAAATGCATAAAATTCTAAATATTTAAATATTTTTAACGTTGCATATTAGGTAGAAAGAAGAGGAGCTGAAAAGCAGAAAGTTTCTTGCTCCATGATAGTGAGCATTCCTGTCTGACTTAAAATGCTTTTCTCAGCCTGTCAGAACTGTAGCACCTCTGGGCATGACATTTCTCTTGGATGAATGTCTCCTCCACAGTTTGTTAGACATTGCATACTGATGCGTTGATTCCCCAAAGGTGACATCATTACAAGAAGTGTTATCTTTTTGATCTTGTCAGAAACACTGTCCAGCTTTTTTTTTTTTTTTCACACAGACTTCTCCTCTTAACTTGAATTTTCTTTTCCTCCTTCCTTTCACAGATTATTTCTTTTAAGGATAATATTTTTGGGCAATTAGTGGCCCCTTCTGCTATTTGTTGAAACAAAACTTCATACAGCTTCTGAGTCTGAAACACAGATTCTCCACATTTTAACTAATGAATCCTTTTTTTCCCACGTTCTTTTGCAGTATCTTTCCCCCAAAAAAGGGCTACATAATAGTACATGTGTCACACTAATAACTTACTTTAAATTTGATTTTGGTAGAATCCAAAATACTGAGACATTCTAAACACCCATATTCTATGCCAGGTTGCTAATACCATTTCTGAGTTTCAGGTTCATAAGGAATTAAAAGTAATCAAGATTTAAGTAATTTCATTCCAGTTTTCCAACTGGATCTCTGAAGGTGGACTTTTATTCATTTATACACTTTCCAACTCATTCTGCTGCAAAAATGCATAGGCTCATCACGCAGTTTCAGGCTGCAATATCATGGTTTAAAATTGTACAGGGTGGTCATGTAAGAAATGAATTACAGAGAACTTATTTGACAAAATTTATTAGTTGTTAGCAACCTTAACTCAGCAACTTCCACCAAACTGTGCAAATCACTTATAAGAGGCGCGAGAAGAGGTATTCATGTGGTTCACTGAAGACTGTATTAAGAGAAATTAGGAATCTAAATTCCCTTCACCCTCATACAACAAGACAGAAGTCCCTGTAGGACAGTGATTCAGAATACCTAACCCGGACTTCTAAAAGAGTAGATGATGTGACTACCTTTGATTTGTTACCAAGGAGAAGCAATATAATGGATGAGATATATCCATAATCGAAAAATACCTGCCTAAATTGTCCAGAATAACAGGATCAGAATGGGGTAAATTTGGTAAAAATGAATGCCAAAACTGCAAAGGGATGCCATACTCATTTTTCTACTTTGCTGCCAATATAACACGGTTTTGATTTACAGCTGTCCAGCAGTAGTCCTCACTTAAGCAAAGCTTCCAATTCTATCAGACTACCCATATATAATTATACAACAAGGGCAAGTGCAGGGTGCTGCACCGGGGGAGGAATAACCCCCTACACCAGTACAGGTTGGGGGCCAACCTGCTGGAGAGCAGCTCTGAGAAGAAAGACCTAGGAGTCCTGGTGGACAACAGGACAACCATGAGGCAGCAATATGCCTTTGTGGCCAAGAAAGCCAACGGCATCCTGGGGTGCATCAGGAAGAGTGTGACCAGCAGGTCGAGAGAGGTCACCCTGCCCCTCTGCTCTGCCCTGATGAGGCCCCATCTGGAGCACTGTGTCCGGTTCTGGGCTCTCCAGTTCAAGAAGGACAGGGAGCTGCTGGAGAGGGTACAGCAGAGGGCTACAAAGATGATGAGGGGCCTGGAGCATCTCTCTGATGAGGAGAGGCTGAGGGGCTTGGGTCTTTTTAGTCTGGAGAAGAGAAGGCTGAGGGGGGATCTGATCAATGCTTATAAATACTTAAAGGGAGGGTGTCAAGAGGATGGGGACAGTCTTTTTTTAGTGGTGCCCAGGGATAGGACAAGAGGAAATGGGCACAAACTTGAACATAAGAAGTTCCACCTAAACATGAGGAGGAACTTCTTTACTTTGAGGGTGGCAGAGCCCTGGAAGAGGCTGCCCAGGGAGGTGGTGGAGTCTCCTTCTCTGGAGACATTCAAACCCTGCCTGGACACGTTCCTGTGGGACCTGCTCTGGGTGAACCTGCTTCGGCAGGGGGTTGGACTAGATGATCTCCAGAGGTCCCTTCCAACCCCACATCATTCTGTGATTCTGTGTGATTCTGTGGTATCTTCTCTCTATCACAGGAGGTCTTAAGAAGACAGTGATATCCTCACTACCCTGGCAGCCACTGCCTGACAAACAATCGCCTTTTGTGTGTGCAGGCTGTGACAGGGAAACATAAAAATAGCTGCAGGTGGATGCAAGGCTGGAAGGGAAGGGGCTGCTGAGCTCCTCCTGGGGAAGACCCAGCTCCCTGAGATGCCTTAGCATCCCCCTCCAGCAGCACGAGCGCTCCCAACCTTGGCACCCAGAGGCACCAAAGAAGGATCAGCATGGCACCATAGAGAAAGAGTAGATATTCATAAGTCCTATTGTATAATACTTTTGAGGTTATTATTCCTAACGAAGCTGTACTCTATTACTTGGGTTCTAAAAGCATTATTATAGTTGGACAAAACAAACATTTGGTGTATTTCAATTCGATTGTTCAGTCTTCACTTAGGCTAACAATAAATCCTTATCTCCACATATGTGTGATGTATTTCCTTCTGCCCAAGACAAGATTTTGAGCATAACAATATTTAAGTAATCAATGCAAATTTCGATGGGGTCTTAGCATACACCAATTTTCAATGATGCAGCTATGCAGGAATGAGAGCGCCAAATCACCTCACTAATGGTTTTCTGAGGAAAAAATAAACAACAGAACAAAACCCTCAAATGCTCCGAAGATGATTTCTGCAGAAGTATTACAGTCTTTTTGAAGTCTCCCCCTTTGTATCAGACCTTTAACAGTATTAGCTGCAGTATTAACTGCTATGGAAACCGTTACTGTTGCTGCCATGACACGAGCAGTGGACAAAGACACACAGCGTTCTGCTGCTGCTTGGGGTTTTGTTTTTCTTGCACAAACATGTGATACCGCTCTGAGACCTTTCAGACTGGCAGAAACCAGGACGCTGGAGCCACTGGCTGTCAGGGCCTTGAGCAGTGGTGCCATGGTTGCTGTGAAAATCACTTGCAGGTCCACCAGTGAGGGAACACCAACAGCACGGACAGAGAGAGACTCAGCACGGCACCTCCATTTTTATGATAGCATCCTAGAGTGCCCTCAATTTTCATTGCGTTTGCACTCAAAGTCCCTTCTCCCTTTCTTCCTCCCTACACCCTGAGGAACACCCTGGAGAACTCTGCCACCCTGCTCCCTCCTACGGCATTCTCCAGAAGAGAGCTGGCCCTTACCTACAACCCAGGCAGAGCTTGTTTATTGTTTCCATCCTGTAATAAATAACAGCAAAAGGAAAAAGATCATTATACTACTCACTGCAACCACACAAACAGAAAGTAGCAGTGATCTGACTGGCTCTTCTGGTCTAAGTAAGTAATTCAGCCCATGCCTAGATCTAGAGAAGATCTGGAAACAGGAACGAAGAGTTATAGGAGGATAGGGAGAATTTCTGCCGTATTTTTTTTTTTCAGGTATCTTATGCCATAATTTCAGTAGATAGAAGTAAAAAATGTGTTTTAAAAGAAAAAAAGAAGAAGAGAAATACCACAAATTTCAACCTGCTCATCGTGACTGAGACCAATAACAACATTTACCATTTGTCCTCTTTTTTTTCTCTGAAGCAGGGATAACTGCTGTGCAACGTCCAGATGGGGATTTCATGCTATGCAGGAGGCTGCCTGATTTTCAACAGCTACTCTCTCCTCCCAGTCCTCATGGCAGGAATGGCCATTCTACAACCAGTGAGCCATAACTCCACGAATCGTGCGCGAAGGTTGCTCTTGCCATAGCACTGGCAGGAGAATCACAGAATCTTCATGGTTGGAAGGGACCTTTGAGATCATCGAGTCCAACCACACAAAAGAAAAAAAAAACAAACCCCAAAAAACCCCCACCAAAACCAAAAACCAAACACAAAACACCCCACGCCCACCCACAAACAGGCACAACCCAACAATCTCGGGCACTAGAGCATGCCCTGAAGTGCCATGTCTACACGTTTCTTAAATACCTCCAGGGATGGCAATCCAGGAGGCAGGATGCTGCAGAAGCCCTGCCTAACGCTTCTCAGAAGCAGCGTTAACCTGTTGCTGCCTCAGTGTCGATCTGCAGCGGAAGAGGAAGGTAAGACACGAGAGGCTTTCAAACCGCGCGAACAACTAAGGATGGAACAGAAAGTTTAATATGAGGTCTGTGATGTATTGCTGCTGGAGTTTCACTGAAGCCATTGGAGACTCATTTCCTCTATAGTTAGGACCTCAACACAGCCCATAGCCAGTTACATGGTGGTTTCCAGAAAAAGTCCTAACCGAATCATCAATATTGTATTTCTCTTAAGATGGGGCAGCTTAAAAAAAGTAACATTGGACTTTCTTCCGTAAGCAATGGGGAAACAATCCAATTTACAAATATATAGGAATAAATTTACTTCTGGGACTAGCAAAATTAAGTTGAAATATACTTTGCAAATGCTGCTGTTGCCACAAATTCCATCTGTTCTACAAGTTAAATCCTGGGCTGCGAATACCATAAAAACCAGGAGAGGGTGTGAGCCATCAGAAGCTCATTAAAGAAGCACTTTTTAAACATATCCTTTACAAATGCTCTATATTTATGAATTTGCTATAAAACAAACCAAATGCAGATGGGGCATTCATGATAGAGAATCAATTGCCAGATAGTTTATGTATGAAGAAAACAAAAATTAATGGAAGTCATATATCAAGCAAATAAATATAATCTAACACTTACTGTTATCTTTCTGTTAACTTGATAAAATAAAATTAGTTTCATTTTTTCACTGATTCCCCACAGTCGGCACCTAGATAAGGATTCGGTAACTGGTTTAGTTTAGCTGTTTCTGAAAGCACAATATAACCTAATGACTGACAGGATGACAGAAGAGGTTTGACCTGACTACTGCTTTCATAATGAAGTTTCCCTACTCAAAGAGAAATGTAATTGAAGAGTTGTATTACTTCTTTTGAAAGGAATCTTCCATACTTTGAGACAGTCACCCACTAGACTTTTTTTTTCCCGAGACTACTCACCACAAGGACAAAAAGGAAAGAAGCTATTTGAAATAAACTATTTTCTTATTATAAGATACCTGTTTTGTCAGAACATAGAACTAGGGATGCTTCATGAAGCTAAAGCAATAGGATTAACTTTTCAAAGCAAAAACGTTCTCTAAACTAAAAAGATGACAGAAAACTATTCTTACTGTGAGAGTCTACAAACGTCATCTCGTTTCCTGGCTGAATTCTGGTTGTTACTTTACTACATGCTAAAAAATTTTTTGTAAGTAAAGATATTTCTTTACAAGCCAAAATGTCTACTGACCTTTTGAAAAGTCATTGTAATTTGTAGCTGAACTCTCAATAATAGATTTACAACCACTTCTTAACCTGCAAAACTGATACCTTGCTTCAATAAATACAACATCTTATTTCTTACATTATACTAATATATTAAAGACGAGTGCATTATTGGTATATGTAAGAAATTAATCTTCATGTATAAATAAAATTAATGCAAAAATATCAGTACATATGATCTGCAAAACATCTCCTGAACTGAATTTCACTGGGAAAATATACAGTAAGTCATCAATTGCCATAATTTCCTCCAGCATTTCTTTCATTTGCTTTACTGAGATTAGGCCTACGTGGCTCACAAATCATCCCTTTAATATCCTATTATCTGAGCTATTACATTGCTCAAACATCATGGTAGGAATAAGCCACACAAAACAAAAAGTATGTCATTAAATTAATAACACATTAAGCGACAGTAAGAATATTTTGACTTTAAAAATCACATTCTGATACACAGCTATGATAGATACCATGTTAAAAAAACACACTGCCTTAAAATTAAACAATTAAACAGCACAGGTAATTGCTGAAATTCCTGTGTCTTAAAAAAAAAAAAAAAAAAAAAAAAAAGTCTTGCAAAATGGTATTTTTGAAAACCCTTGTTATAGTTTTGCTCAGTGAGTAGTGGTCCAAGGTCTATCAAATGGTTTTGTATTTAAGTTCATACCCTAAAAAAGTTTCTCACTTCTAACACAGAAAAACTTCCTCTAGATTTAATGGAATTTTGCCTGGCTAAGGAGCCTCAAAATCCCTGCATTAGTGTATTATGCACCACTTGATAAGTGAGAAAGTATTGATTTAGAAAATGGTTATAATTTAGTTTGGTCTGCTCACTCCTGAATGGCTGAAAATATCTTCCCTTGTAAATTATAAATGTTGTAAAACCTGTGTCTTCAAAAATACATTTTTAGCAACATTAAAAAGAAAAACAAAGTAAACCAAGGTGGCAAATTCATTCTGGTTTTAGGCTTCTTTTTATGATGTCTTCAATCATAATGAGCAAATCATGGGTCCTCCAGATAGAAGTGCCATAACAAAGTATCAGCTATAAGTTTTCCTTGTCTAAAGAAGCAGTAGGAAAATGCCATCTCAGCCAAAAAAAGAGCCATCAATGACCTTGGCACAACCATGACCACCAGCCAGGTTACAGAATAACACAGCACAGCTCTCATGATAAAAATCGTTGTTCATTACGTAAATTGAGGCTGAACTCTTCTTTTATGCTAATTTAAATAATGTCTATAATGATAATTTTCAAAATCTTTTTATTTCCAAACTCTGGAAGAATTATATTGATAATGGCATATGTATTAGAAGGCATATAAGAAATAGTCTTTTGTATAAAGAGATGCATTTTTTTTTATGGGCTTTCTTGTTTAACAGCTGTTTGCATAGGTTGCCTAGACATTGTGACCTCCTGAGAAGACAGCAGTTTCTTAATTGTCTAAGCATTTATTGTCACAGCTTTTCAGCAAGCATCCAATTTTGCAACCAGGATACCAAGGTAAAAAGTATTCAATATGCTTTTACACAGGATTTCTGTGACAGATCTATTAACTCTCATTCTATTGCCTTCAGCAGAAAACTGCTTTCCTGTGGTCATTTTGTAAACTTCTTTCCATGAGTAAATCAAAGTGGGGCTAAGAAGATGACTGAAAAAGTTTTAATTACCTACTGCTGCTGCACAATACAATAGAAAAGAAAATGCACAGAGCAATTCTGCATGCTTGGAATGCAAGAGACGACAAGGGGGCTTTGTCCAAAGCCTAACAGTACAAGGATTTGCATTGCACTGATTAAAAAAAAAGAAAGGGAAATATAAAATGGGTTTAGAAACATTACAGGAGATTTTTCTTCTTCTCTAGGTATTATACTGATTTTATTATATAAAAAGTAAAAGTAGATTGAAAAATACTGGCGTTACCAATACTACTTATTCAATACAGTAATACAATCATAGATATTTAAGCCTAAAGTAATGAAACTCTAGCTCATGCAGATGACTGAAAAGTCTTCTCAAATTGCAGGTCTTCCATATCCCTCCTGAATTCCCCAGCAGTTTTCTCTTGACCAACAGACCTTTAACTCCTTTACATGGAAAGCAACAGCTTCATCAGGAGGGGCACCGAACACACCATTCAGCCCCATCCCAGACCCACCTACTGCCTGATCACTAGGCTGTTCTCCTGGAAAATGGGAATGTGGGTTTGAATCCCTTTGATTTCTGAACAAACTAAACATTAGGCTGTTGAAGAAAGATGGGAAGGCATGAGGGTCATTCCCAGAAAGAATTAAGTCCATTTATGTATTTACTGATTTAATAAATATACTGAAGAAACACTTAGGTCGGGCAATAACCCAGGACTGAAATCCCAAGAGGATGGTAAGTAGTGCTGAGTAAAGTGTGTAAATCTCACAGAGATACGTAATTTAAAATGTATTTCTGTGTTCAGCATTCCCTGTTAGTTCAGGGGCTAACTTAGAGGCTTCCTGCTCAGCATGCTGCTTTCTAAAAACCCTTTTCTGAGACACCTAACTCTGATACACATTGTACAGGAAGCCGTTGTATTTGAGTAACATAGATTTAGATGGCAGCAGGTTATGAAAGAGGGGCTATTCATGCTCCTGTGCAGCTACTACGCAGCTGCATCTCATCCCTTTTTGGCCCTACAATCACAGAATCACAGAATCTTCTAGGTTGGAAGGGACCTTCAAGATCATCTTGTCCAACCATCAACCTAACTGACAAAAATAGACACCCACAAAACAACAAAATGCAATACCATCACTAAACCATGTCTCCCAGCACCACGTCAACCTGTCTTTTGAACACCTCAACCACCTCCCTGGGCAGCCCATTCCAATGTCTGATAACCCTTTCAGTGAAAAAATTTTTCTTAATATCCAGCCTGAACCTCCCCTGGCACAACTTGAGGCCATTTCCTCTAGTCCTGTCACCTGTGGCTTGGGAGAAGAGACCGACCCCTGCCTCTCTACACCCTCCTTTCAGGCAGTTGTAGAGAGCAATAAGGTCTCCCCTCAGCCTCCTTTTCTCCAGGCTGAATAACCCTAGTTCCCTCAGCCTCTCCTCATAAGACTTGTGCTCCAATCTTACAAAACAATTTAAAATCAGATTTTTCAGTTGATATCAACTTGCTTTACTAGGTCAAGAGAACTCTAACAATTTAGACCAGCGAAAGGCTAGCCCTAATTGTACAACTGAAGCATGAGCTAGTATCAGTCACAATAAGCACTCAATACAATCCATGTATGTAAGAGAAACCGAAGTGATTAATGCCTGAAAAATGACATGAGAACATTAATTTCTATTTAGACAACCCTAAGTAGCAGGCAAAGCGAACACTAGCTTGATGGTACGGTCCTTTTCCAGACCTGCAATTTGTACACAGGCGTAACCGAGCCCTGGTAAGTGATTTGTACAGATTACCTCTTAGCCCAAAGGAAAGAGGCATTCTGTGAGAAGGGCTCAGTTGGTAGTTGTCCTATTACAGAATGACAAATGATTTGATTGTGACGCTCAATGTGAGTGCTCTGTTCTCATTAAAAATGAACATGCTGTGGGAGACTTTTACCACTTACTCTACAGGTACCCACTGTGAAAAGCTGAGAAAGAATGAATATGTAATGTGGATATATCTTTCACGGAAAAATCCAACAAACCCAAAATCAAACTTGGGAAGAACCCCTAAGGTAAGATATAATTTTTCTCGCCTGTTCTACCTACAATTTTAAATGAGCTGACTTGTCATCTCTGAGCTGCAACACCTTTCCTTTCCAATATTTACTGGATTGCCATGTCAGACTGTGGCGTGAAGATAAACTATCTGTTTCATACTATAGCTGGAGTTCTATATCAGCCAACAAGCAAACTATGGTGTCTATACACGCATTGTACAATATGCATGGTATTTCTGTGGAACATTTCTCATTCCTCGTTGGCTATCTTATCTGAAGTCTGCCTGCTACTTGTAGGTATGGTGTCTGACACTCCAATTGTCTGGGGAGGTCCTGCAAAGGCACTCTGTCAGGGAAAACAGTTGCACTGACACAGGTTTTCCTTTTTTCCCAGCCTGGAACTCCAACCTTCAAACACGCAATCAAAATAAATGGAAAAACAAACAAACAAACAAACAAACAAAATGAAACAACCCCACACTTCAACTAAAAATGCAGACATGGACAATATTTGCTGGTTATAAAATGACATTTGAAATTTTGTGACCAAACTTTCAAGGAGAAATTTTTAACCCTAAGAGGAATATCCCAACCTGAGCATGTTACACTATACCTACTTCCAGTATTAAAAAAAGCCATAAATTCAGCCTTTAGTCTGTGAAATACAGTGTTACAAACGTGATACGCAACTACACAATGATTTTTACGGGTCCCTCTGAGATATCTGTGGTTGTATATTTGAAATCTAAGGCAATCGGAAGCATTAGAGAGTAATAATGGACACTTTAACAATCACTTGGCTGAAGAAAATATTTATTCTGAATCTGAGGAAAAATACTTAGCATTTTTGTTTTGTTGTTGTCAAGGTGATTTCAAACATTACACCAAACCACAAACACTTATGAAGTGTTATACAATGTCTGGTCAAACTTCGTTAGTTGAGCGATAGCCAGTAATGGTTTTGTGTATCTGGAACCCGGTCAATCCTCAAGCAACTGCAAGTGGGAAGGGAATAAGGAGTCTCCTCTTTTTCCCTCTGCAATTGCAGCAGTCCTAGCCAGCACTCAAGGGAATATATGGATTGCTGCCAAGTTCTCCACTCAAAAGCCATGTACAAAACCGGAATGGTAAAGGGACGTGGAGCAATAGCATGCCCAGTACTTCGTTTCCTTCAAATTAAAAATTGACATTAAGGCTTTTAAAATTAGTTAAAAGTCCATAGATATGTGCTGTTTATAAATTAATAACTGAAAATAAACCTGTGCTCTCATTCTTTTATTTATACTTGAAATACATATGCATTACAGAAACATTCAAATGTATAAACTAAACCAGAAGCACCACTGGTTTGAATAAGGCAATGGTAAATATGACATTAGTGCTCCTTGCACAGGACCGACAGTGTTGCGAAGCACTGAGCGAATACAAGCTCAGCCACTTACTTCACAATTTTTTTGATAATTTAACCTGTTATCAAGAGGTTAGGCCCAGTGTTCTTCATTAAGGAACTTGTCATGAATATATTATATTTACATTAACTTCTGCAAAACTGTATTTCTTGGCTTTTATATTATCAGGATGTATTTCATATCCTCAGGCACCAGTACTATGAACTGTAT
This sequence comes from Numenius arquata, assembly GCF_964106895.1. Lineage (NCBI taxonomy): Eukaryota > Metazoa > Chordata > Aves > Charadriiformes > Scolopacidae > Numenius > Numenius arquata. The sequence continues at coordinate 31,460,461 of NC_133584.1, forward strand.
AAAAAATTCTATTTACTGTCATAGATTTAATATGCTCAGCTACTTTACATGTAACATACATAGAACTTGGAGGTGAAAAAACTTTGATTAAGATGAAAAATAGAAAGATGGTTTGAAAGCATATTATTTTACCTCAGTATATAATTTGCAAGTGTATAAGATCACATCATCCATATAACTGAAGCTATTTTTAATCAGGAAGATCAAGAATTAATCTTCTATATTCTTTCATCACATAAGCTTTTATCAAATGTTAATAACATAACTTTTATGTAATGTTAGATGTTGCAACTTATCAAACAGTAGAAAGATTAAAGTAAGACATATGTAGGCCACACTGAAAGAAATATAGATGGAATTAATTAGAAACTAGAAAAGTAAACAGACACAAAATGCTAAGAACAAACAAATGCCATCAAAAGAAGTTTAAACAGAAACAGGAAAATCTGTCACGCACAAAATCAGAATACCCCAGAGAGCACACATTCTTAATGACTGTATAACAAAATAATAATTTGAATTATTAGTGGAGGAGGTCCTCTTACATTGGTTGGCAAATGTACAAAATTATCCTTTCAAAAAAAACCCAACCTGTTGCAAGCAGGATTCATTAATAAGTGCAACACAACAATATGCCCCTTAGGAGAAAAGGCTTTGTAAATTCCTGAACTGTTGAAGATAATGGAAGCTTTTAAATGAAATGAAAAAAAAATCAGTATACAGTACAAATGGGATGTTTAAATATCAGATATGATGTGGAAACTGAAACGTATTTGAAGTACCACTTAATCAAACACTTGTCTAGAAGCTAATCAGTTAAAAAATCTATTTAATTTTATGACACTAGATACATTCTGGTGTAATCATTTCATATGTATTTGTTATCGAAACCCTAAATGTAAGGACAACAGTACAGCTAGTGAGAACGCGTTGTGAATTTTAGTGTACGTCAGTGAATGCAAACTGGGTAAATCTACAAAAGGTTCTTCTGACTCCAGAAGGAGCAGGTTTCTGTCCCTGTCTGTCACTGAGCTCCAGCTGTCAACCAGAGAGTGCTCTCATCTTCATTTTTTTTTTCCTAAAGATGGTGATCAAAAGAGAAGATGTAGCCTCCTACTGTGAATTACAAACATGCTGCCTTGTACTCCTCCCTGCTGCCTTGAGACTATCATGGCACTACAACAACATCTCCTGATGTTTGATATTCTACTTAACCCCCAGCTACTTAGAGCATTTGACACGAACAAATACAGAAGAAGGAACAAACACTCTCTCTGCAGCCTCACACCATCACGGTCTGTCACATCAGGAGTGTGAAATCATAGGAGGGAAAGGGGCGAGACTCTGCAAAGGACCCAAAAGAGGAACATGCAGCTGAAGGAGTTGGGAGGAGTTAGAATTAGTTTGGAGAAGAGGAGGCTGAGGGGAGACCTCATTGGCCTCTCCAACTCCCTGAAAGGAGGGTGTAGAGAGGTGGGTGTTGGCCTCTTCTCCCAAGGGAATAATGACAGGACCAGAGGAAATGGTCTGAAGTTGGGGCAGGGGAGGATTAGATTAGATGTTAGGAAGAATTACTTTACTGAGAGCGTGGTCAGGCACTGGAACAGCCTGCCCAGGGAGGTGGTGGAGTTGCCATCCCTGGAGGTATTTAAGAAAGGTATAGACGTGGCACTTCAGGGCAGGCTCTAGTGCCCAAGATTGTTGGGTTGGGTGTTTTGTTTTGTGTTTGGTGTTGTGTGGGGTTTTTTTTAGTTTTTTTGTTTTTGTTTTTTTTGTGTATGGTTGGACTCAATGATCTCAAAGGTCCCTTCCAACCATGAAGATTCTGTGATTCTGTCATTCATACTTATGAGAAATTTTATCTATTTTGTCTTATTCATTATACGTTTCTTCCAGGACCATAGTTCTTTTTAGCATTACAGAGAAGTATGCCTAACATGACTTTGATATTAAGAGCCTGAGGTGGTGGAGTCGCCATCCCTGGAGGTATTTAAGAAACGTGTAGACGTGGCACTTCAGGGCATGCTCTAGTGCCTGAGTTTGTTGGGCTGTGTCTGTTTGTGGTGGGTGTGGTGGGTGGTTTTGGTTTTGTGGGGGTTTTTTTGTTTTTTTTTTTTTTTCTTTTGTGTGGTTGGACTCGATGATCTCAAAGGTCCCTTCCAACCATGAAGATTCTGTGATTCTGTGAGTTGGGAGCTTACGTGCATTTGGCACATTCAACTGCTTAGAACCCATCATGCTGCTCATCTCTGGAGCACTGATGAAAAGCTGGTGATGATAACACGGCAGTTAATACCTTTCTGTCCATTTGCCTCTGTGAGTGGACAGTGGTCCAGTGAGGACAGAGGTCCTCAGTGAGTGGACAGGTGCCTTAGCACAACAGTTCTCTGATACTGAAGGGATCAAGGGAGAAGCAGGAAAGGCAGGACCACAACTCTGAAAGTGACCCAAGACAATAGGCCAATAACGGGTCACAGCATACCTAACAGCTTCATATTTTCTTGGAATAAAGTACAAAAGAGTAGAGTAAACTTTCTGGGACACAGATAAGTGTCTCTTTAGTCCAATATTCTGACTCTGTACTTCGGACTGAAAATGTCAGAAGCTTTTAGTACTTATCTCCTGGCCTCCTTCAGTCAGCAGTTTGTTGAAGTAATAAAGCACAGAGGCTTACATCTTTTTTTCAGTTTCACTTAACTGAAATCTCTCACTAATTAAAGAAGTAACCCTTACTATAAGCTACAGTTGATTGTGGGTTTGGTTTTTTTGGTGTTTTGGTGTTTTGTTGTTGTTGTTTTTGTTTTTTCTTTGTTTTTCTATTCAGAGCAGAAACAGTTCATTTAGAAAGTAACCAAACTAAAACAGCATTTCAAGTTACTCATCCCAACCTGCATTAGCACATCTATAAACAGTGCCATTAACTGTCAAAATATTTAGAGTCATAGAATCACAGAATGGTTAGAATTGGAAGGGACATTAAAGATCATAGAGTTCCAACCCCCCTGCGCTGGGCAAGGACACCTCCACTAGAGCAGGTTGCTCAAAGCCCCATCCAGCCTGGTCTTGAACCCCTCCAGGGATGGGGCAGCCACAGCTTCTCTGGGCAACCTGGGCCAGGCTCTCAACACCCTCACAGCAAAGAATTTCCTTCTAGTATCTGATCTAAATCTCCCCTCTTTCAGTTTAAAACCGTTAACCCTTATCCTATCACTACATTCCCTGATAAAGAGTCCCTCCCCATCTTTCTTGTAGACCCCCTTTAAGCACTGGAAAGCTGTGATAAGGTCTCCCCAGAGCCTTCTCTTCTCCAGGCTGAACAACCCCAAGTCTCTCAGCCTGTCCTCACAGGAGTGGTTCTCCAGTCCTCTGATCATCTTTGTAGTCATCCTCTGGACTCACTCCAACAAGTCCATGTCCTTCCTGTGTTGAGGACTCCAGAGCTGGACACAATGCTGCAGGTGGGGTCTCACCAGAGCGGAGCAGAGGGGCAGAATCACCTCCCTTGCCCTGCTGGCCATACTCCTTTTGATGCAGCCCAGGATGTGGTTGGCTTTCTGGGCTGCCAGTGCACATTGCCAGGTCATGTTGAGCTTCTCATCCACCAACACCCCCAAGTCCTTCTCCTCAGGGCTGCTCTCCATCCATTCTCTGACCAACCTCTATTTGTGCCTGGAATTGTCCCAACTCATGTGCCAGGACCTTGCACTTGGCCTGGTTGAACTTCATGAGGTTCACACGGGCCCACCTCTCTAGCCTGTCCAGGTCCCTCTGGATGGCATCCCTTCCCCCCATCATGTCAACAGCGCCACACAGCTTGGTGTTGTCAGCAAACTTGCTGAGGGTGCACTCAGTCCAACCATCCATGTCTCTGACAAAGATGTTAAACAGTGCCGGTTCCAGCACTGACCCCTGAAAAACGCCATTCGTCACTGGTCTCCACTTAGACATCGAGCTGTTTTGTTTCCTACTGAAGTTTCTCACTATTCTCTTCCTGACTAAGCCAAGCTATTGCATTACCCGTGTCTGGAAAGGCACTGCATCTCTGACATAATGGCTTCATTTGAATGGATGATATAAAATGCAATATATATGTAATGCCTTGATTACCAGAATTCAAGCGTCCAAGCACAACCTAAACCTTTTCACAGGTTGATAAAATGAGAATAAAATTTCTTTTTATCAAATATTATATTACAGACAATATGTCTACATTTTGAACTAGAAGGCACACTCTTAAAGATTTCTGACTAATTATTGCTTCTTTGCTTCCCAAAGCCATTACTTCCCCTTTTTCTCCTTGTTAAATGAAAAAATATATAATTCTATAGCACTGATTCATCATCACCCTCACGTCTGCACGATATCTTTCCTCTCTCAACAGCAATTACTTCCAAACTTCCCCACTGACCTTTTACTAAACCTTTTCAGACCCCACCTCCCAGAATAGCAGTGTCTTCCCCGAGCTCTGGCAGAAGGACAAAGGTTCCTACACTCACAGGGTTTGTAGCTCACAAACAATTACTTGCTGTGGCCATGTATGCAGTCAAAGAAAATTTATAGCAACAGAGTTATAGCAGATCAAATATCCTAACTGCTGGCTATTTAGATAAACTGATTTTCTCATACCAGACACACAGGGAGTTCTTGTCACTAAATAACAATAACTGGTATAGGTGCTCTCCCTCTCACTCCTGCCTGGAGGGAGCACTTCACTCATTCTTGTTCCTATACTGACTAGTTCCATAATACATTAGTCTGATCTGTATTCTTCATTCAGTGATTCAATAACTGATGAGATTTACAAAGTAGCTTTAAAGAGAACAAGTCTCATTTTTGATCATATGATTTCCATCTATTTTTTACATTATCTTCAAGGTTCCCATGCTCATTTGGGAATCCAAAGCTGACAAATACATTTGGGGAGTCTCCTGGAGACCAACATTATCACACAAGGTTATCTACAGATTTGTTCATTCCCTTTTCCTGATCTTTGATAAAATCTCGAAGTATTGTAAAGCCCACTACCCACGTTTTCTTCTTTACTCTCCCTTCTCCTGTTTCCGACTTTTCGATAGATTGGTCTTTGCCTCTCACCTCACATCAGGGTAGTTGGAATCCTACAGTTCTTATGTAGCACATAAAGATAAGAAAAGAAAGCCCTATATCAGTTAAAGGAGAAAACGTCCTCTTTGTTTCTCTGATTTCCTTCTACAATCCAGGCTGCATGGCTGGCTGTCACATTGACACAGGTAACCTCAGCAATGCCGTGATGGTAATCGTGTTTAAGCGGACCTATTGGATACCTTAACTGAACAATTTTTTATTTGTTGTTGTAGATAGAGAGATACCTTTGCTCTCAGCTCTTCAGGAAAAGCTCTAAAACTTCATCTGTTTTAAAAGGTAACTTATGCTAAGGATAACAGGTAGTTGGGATCACAGACTTCACTAGCTATTACTGATTTCATAATACGAAAAATCTGGTTTTTATTTAAAAAAAAAAGGTTTAGGAGCACACTGTATTTTAGGTTTAAATTTACTGTATATCCTGATTTGCTCTAGGCACAATAATCACCTTGTAGATCAGTCTTAACACAAATTGATTTTCTCAGTTTTCTAAGAGGATGCTCAAACTCATTCCCAAATAAAACATCATACCTACTTGGAAAGCAGAATTCAGAGGGAAAGCAAGTAAATGATGAATTAGCCACTACTTCTGGAGAGACAGGAGAATGTGCGACTACCATCAAAGGTAATGGGAGCATTTTACTCCCCTTAAGATTTTGGGTTTTAGTTATGAAGTCTTTTAGCTGGGATTTCTCTCAGTGAAGAGATGTATATCTGATTATAAAAAGCGTCTCTTATAAAGAAATGGTAACCTCAGTAAGCACCTCATGGTGCTTCTGGCCTTTTATTTTCCTCTTGTGCTCTTCCTGCCTGTTTACTTCTTTGATAGAAGCTCCTGCTCTTGTGATAAAAATCTAAAAGTATATAAATCACCTAACTACGGCCTGTTCTTGTTTTCTTTTTCAAAGCTAGCAGCCACATATTAGGACAAATTGCCAGGAATATCACAAAAGCCACTTGATTTCTGACACGGGTTCAAGTCTTTTTCACACGTCCATTTGCACTTCTACAAAAATTCAGAAGACTCTCCGCAACTCAGCGGTTACCTTTACAGAAATACCAACATTAAAATACCACCTTCTGCTACTCTGTTAGTAGGCATAAAATGTCCCCCAATTAAACACAGCTTTCTAATTAAGGCCATGGTATTATTAACTGCTGCACTGCTCTTCCACAAGAGAAAAACAGAGGATTAAAAATTATCCTGGAATAGCCTATGGGTAGTCTAAAGTTGATAAAGGGAAAAAAACAACAGTACAAAAAAAAGGTTAAAATCTTTCATATAACTGCATTTTATTCTGTAAAGAGGCTACTATTAAAAAGTCAGTGTCTACCAACCATTACCCCAGGCCAGCATCGGATATATTACTGCTACCTCTTTTTTTATATAGAAAAGAGAAAAAAAAAGCCTCATTTTTAGAGAAGCTGAAGAATCGCGCTTAGTTTAAAGCTTAGTCTATGTGAGACTGGCCTGTTCTCTTCAATGAATGGAAATTACTGACACCACCCAAGTTAATCTTAGAACAGACTGAATCCATGTCAAAACAATGCATTTCATTATTGAACATTTTCTTTGTGTGATTGTACTTCACCAAATTAGGTCAGATAACTAACATTCTTAGCCTTCCCCAAATATTCCATTAGCTTTGCTGAGTTCCTCTACAATCTTTTTATCTCTTGAAAGGATTTTCAAGTAAAAATTACTGACAGTGCATTTTTGCTATTTTTTTGTGCTTTTAGAGAAAATTAAACTGCACTGAAACCTCCCCATTGAAGATGTTTTATTTTAAGTACCTTGCAATTTATAGAAAATTATTAGGTACAGTAGATAAAATAGTTCACAGTACTCTAAAATCTTCATGCGTTTTGTTACTTTCTCATAATTTATAGATTTGTCAATGAAGTTTCTAAATGCACATAAATGTCTGGCATTAGTGTAATTTCTGATTTCCATTTTGGATGAGTTAAAAGCTTCTTAAGAGGTAAAATGGCTCCTATGAAAATTACCATTTTGTCTCTGTTGCTCTGATGAAAAAGCAAGGCAGAAATACCAATTTGTCCTCCAAAACATCATTCTCAGTCTAGAATAGTCATTTTCTTTGATGATCAGGATTGAGGACTGAGTGACAATTAGGAACAGCTGAACTTGCAGAGGTTTCAGCCTGTGTTTTCGTGGGGTCTCCGCGTTGTTCAGGGGTCACATCCTGAACCCCAGTGGTTTACAGCAGTGGTTCAGTGCGAAATACCATGATGGCAGCTGTGACAGTTCACCAGCTGAGTGACAGGCAGTCCAGTATCTGTGCAGTGCGGGTGGTGAAAAGAGCTGGAAGCAGCAACATCAACGTTCACTAAGCTGTCCTCAGTTGTCATTCAGATCCTTAAGCAACCACTCAGCTGTCTGGATCATCCTGCAAGATTTAGCTAGCATATACCTGCCAATTTTAATATTTATCACAGGAAAACATAAAACAGCTTTTAACCAGCCCCTTGTCTAAAGTCCTACTAGTTTCCCAGAAATGAAATTCAGGAGTGGGGAGCAGGGATAATCTGCTGCAGAGTCAGGGGGCCATGAAGGTGACAGAAGTGAGAGCAATGGCAGGTCAAAAGCTCCACTAAGACACAGTTCCACTCACAGAATCACAGAATCACAGAATCTTCATGGTTGGAAGGGACCTTTCAGATCATCAAGTCCAACCATACACAAAAAAACACAACAAAAACCCAACCCAACAATCTCGGGCACTAGAGCATGCCCTGAAGTGCCACATCTACACCTTTCTTAAATACCTCCAGGGATGGCAACTCCACCACCTCCCTGGCCAGGCTGTTCCAGTGCCTGACCACCCTCTCAGTAAAGTAATTCTTCCTAATATCTAATCTAAACCTCCCCTGCCCCAACTTCAGACCATTTCCTCTGGTCCTGTCATTATTCCCTTGGGAGAAGAGGCCAACACCCACCTCTCTACACCCTCCTTTCAGGGAGTTGTAGAGGGCAATGAGGTCCCCCCTCAGCCTTCTCTCCTCCAAACTAAACATGCCCAGTTCCCTCAGCCTCTCCTCGTATGACTTGTTCTCTAGACCCCTCACCAAGCTCACTAAGCTATTGAAGAGTAGCTCCACTGCATGCGTTAAGAAGCTTTGCTCATACCTGTAAAAGGCTGAGTGTGTTTCATTATAGGGCTTTTGATAGTTTTTGTAATAAGAATTGACTGAATTTCTGTTTATAATGTATAAACAGGGAAGGAATGTGGAACCAGATATTAGGAAGAGGGGTATGTTGATTATTAACCAGTACGTAGACAAACCAAAAAAGATTGGAATGAGCAATGAAATCCAAGTTGTCTTGCTTCTTACCATTTTGCCTTTCAGATTCAAAAAAGTGGCAGTTCTTAATATGCTAACACAGTTTGTCTAGTTGTTGAACACATATTCACATAAGGTGAATTGCACTTAAATGGAATTTTAGGGTTTCAATCCTTTTTAAAGAATTTAATTTAAAAAAAAAAACAAACTTCAACAGCATTTTACCAATAGTTTGACATCTTGTCCCATGACCTTGTCCCTGCCCAGTTCTGCCATGGACAGTTTTGGTGAGCTGCTGACGTGTTGGTGTTCACATCCCAGGAAGAGACAGACTGCCCTGGACAGAGCACGAACCACCAAAACTGTTTTTGACCTCCTCCACTCATTTTCTCAGTTTTTTACATCACTTTTTCTGTGTGTGAGTTCTTGGAAGACTGACAGGGTTTTTTTTGTTGTTGGTAGTGTTTTTTAAATTAACATACAAAAGTCAATTGTGGTTATGAAACTTTGAAAATCTGAGAGTTTTTTTTTCTGAAACTTCCTTGTTTTAATAAGTTAATAATTCACTTGCCATAAAACCTTCAGCATCCCTTACTCACTACTAAGTAATAGCAATTAGACTATAGTATTATTTTCATCAAGTAGGTTGAAAAGATTTCAGCTACTGAAAGAAGGATGTTTTCAGTCCTCCTTATCTATAAATTAAATGGAATGGTCCACAAATATCACTGTGAATGCTGCAAAAAATGAATTTGTTATATTAGACCTTCATGAAGAAAAGAGAAAAAAGCAACTTTAAGAACTGGTTATATTATCTAAAAATTATAGGTGAGCCTTAGAAAAAAAGTATTTGTTCCCTCATTTATACATAGCAGCACATGAAAGCCATCATATTCACATTTTTTTGTTGGCTAGATTCTTCATATCTTTTTTTCCCTGAGATGTGTTATGATCCCTGTTTGGTTCAGCTTGGTCAGACATCTTTAACCACGTGCAAAGATATTGGCAAGCAGGATACATACAGCTTGAAAGTATAAAGTAATTATGTATTGCCCAACAGCCACAAAAGAGAGCTCTGACTTAATAAACTATGAAGCTCATCTTTAATATGCCCACCACACCCAATAAAACACCTCATGAGTCCTTGCTGGCACAGCAGGCATCAGCTGGAGGAAAAAAGGCTGGTCTCTGCTGATCTCAGAGACAAATCCTCCATATCCACCCCATCCAGTCCACACCAGTGACATTGTCTGGTGATCAGACTGAAGACACAATTGCCTGGTTTTTGTTCCACTATTGCAGACACAGAAGCCTGTGAAAACAGTTAATTATAAATCTACTAATCAGGACATAATTATTATTCGCTTGCCTTGTTTCTAATCATGAGTATACTAAAATAGTGCAAGTAATAGTGGTATGTAGGTATTTGAGATGGCATAGCCAGACAGCACGTGAGCAAGAGGAAGACAGAGGTGTAGCCACAGGTAGAAGGCATCCAAGTAACAAATGTTACTTGGACAAAATAAGCACAAGGGACTGAAAATAGGTGGGATATTCTCCCATACACACGTGGAGAAGGACTGGCAAGCCAAAAAGAAACCTCAAGATACGCAGTATCAGGAGCAGAGGAAGGCAACAGAATAAAAATATCAGGTTAAAGCAAAGAAAATCAGAGGAGAAAGAAGACAAGCTGTCTTCAGTTCTGACTCTTACTGTCAATGAGATCTCAAGAGTGATCTCCTTGGACTAGCAACCACCAAGGACTGTAGACATCAACTCTAATTAAGCAGCTTCAGCTCCATGGTATTGTACAGTCACAGATAAATTAGGATACAAGGGTTAAAGACTATTAATATTATTATCATTTATTAATAATTATTAATATAATTAATATTATTTAGTACAAATGTAGGGTCATGATTGTTGCTGTATACCAGTTTCTCTAAACCAACACTTATTTTGGGTTTTATTTTTAAACCATATTCATTCTTCATAAACCTGGGCTGTATTGGATAGATATATGGTGGTAAGACATATCCTGCGATAGCTTTCTCCTGCCCCAACCCCATCAAGGCATTCCTTTAAATAGCAGAAAGGAAAGGCTTGGCATCTTCTTCTGGATCTACCCAAAGCTGCTGAAGAGGTTACTATTCCTGTCTATTTGCCACTGCCTACTTCCAGGACAGTACCATCTTGACACCTTAACTGGCAAAAAACCACGGGACTGATCACTCATTCCATTTTCCTGCAGAGGCAGTAACCTCTAGTTAGCCAATGGTAATAGGCAGCCAGTGGGTAATTACATATTAAACAAGTCCCATCAGTTGTAAAGCGAATGAGCACTAAGGCCTGACATTTTAAATACTGTGGCTGCAAAGAAAGCATGAAGAAATCAAAACAAACAGAACAAATACAGCATGTCTAACTGTCTCTCCAGAGAATCTAGGGGATAAGGGGGAAACAAATACAAAAGTACCTTTAAATGACCTTATATATTTCTTTAAGTTGCTAATTCTGAAACTCAATTTAGGTATTTCAATTGTCAGTATTGTTAACTATCCCTACTAAAAAGAGGTACAATGATGATCAAAGACTGTAAGCTAGAGAAATTGCTTTATATTTGGTATCACAAACAGGAGCGCTTAAAAATACCAATATTTTCCCCTTCTTCCACTCTTCTCGCGCAGCTCTTCCTATGTATAAAGAAATCAAACCCAAACAGCTTACTTGAATGAACAAGCCCAGTCAAAGCGTAATCATAACCATGCCCAGAAGTATCAATGGAGAAAAAAATCATTTGATTATATTCTGGATATCTATGCAACTTGATAAAAGATGCTTTTGCGACAAACAGAAGAAAAAATGTATTTTATGAGTGGGGATGGAAAACCATCACACTTTTTTTTTTAAGATTCACTTTTGTTCATAGAAATCAATTAACTGTTTTATGCTCGTTACATTCAGATTAATAGGTTCTGGAAACCATTTGCTCTGTTCCCAATGTGCTACTTGACGTATGTGGTTGGTTACCTAAGGTCTTGTCTGTACGGATGGATGCAGACAGAACACCTTATAGACAGCCATGAGCCCATTTTGGGCCAGAAGTTAATTTTAGTCACATTAGAAAAAGTGCCACATTCCAGCAAAGGGGCTTCACAAAAAGACCCAGAAATTCACTAATGTGGTTACATCATTTCTGCATGGGAGCTGGCTCATATCCAGAGAGCTTGGAGTGTAAGCAGAGCTCAGGTCCCCCTGCACCCATTCATCTGGATGTGCCTGAAGTCACACGGCATTGTTTCTGCTCCTTGACAGTACAACTGTCATGTTTTCCACAAGAGAGCAACCAAGCTATAATAAAAGTCTAGTGAAGAGGGTCAGTACACATCCTATATAATAACAGCTCTGAAATTATAGCATAATTTGCTTCATTGAAAATAGGAATTAACTTTAAAAGCTTAAACAATGCATAAATTGCAGGGACATATAACTGTTATTTCACCAATCAAATATTACTTATCAACAGGGATACCATGACAAATGGATACCCGTCACATGAAAATTATACAGCTGATGAGGATGTTTCTCCTTTCTTAATGTTCAAATGATATTATTAAATTACATACTATTCTTTTTTTTTTTTTTTTAAATGGCATGCTGTTAACTTTGCCACACTAACTGTAAGAACAAGGAAACTGGGCATCTTTCAAAGTGTTTGCCAACAATTAGGAATGCCAAATCTTAGCCACCTCTCTATATGCTGGTAAAGTACCCTAAGCTGAAAGAAGAAGAAAGCAAACAGTTGGCTAAGTGATACCAGTAGAACAACTGCAGCACTTGGTAGAAAATTACATACTGTTTTCTAAGACAGAGTTTATTTCTGCTGATGTAGAAATAAGGATGGGAGAAAATGCAGTGTGTGAATTTATATGTGAACTTCTCATGCTTACCATGTAGGAAAAAAAGAAAAAAAAACCACCAAAACTCAAACATGTATTAACAAAGTTTTCTTCAACAACTACAGTAAGAAAATAAAATTTTCAATTACCTTCATTCTGGGAAAAAGCCTCATTTGATATTTAAAACTAATTGGTATTTGGTTGCAACCAATGGCTCAATATTCAAATGGAGATCAGTAACAAATGGTGCCCCCAGGGGTCCGTATAGGGGCCAGGTTCAGTATCTTCATCAATGACAAAGTCTGCAGGATTTAGTGCACTCTCAACAAGCTTATGGATGGTAACAAGCTCAGTGGTGCTGTTGATTCACTTAAGGGAAGGGATGTTCTTCAGGAGGATCTTCGCAGGTAGGCTAGAGAAGTGGGCCCACGTGAAACTCATGAACTTCAACAAGACCAAGGGCAAGGTCCTGCACCTGGGTCAAGGCAATCACTGATGTCAATACAGACTGGGGGCTGAATGGACTGAGAGTAGCCCTGCAGAAAAGGATTTGGTGATATTGGTGGGTGAAAAATTAGATGTGAGCCAGCAATGGGCACTCACAGCCCAGAAACCCAACCGTATCTGCATAAAATGATGCATGGCCAGCAGTTTGAGGGAGGTGATTTCTGCTCTCCTGAGACCCTATCTGGAGTACTGCATCCAGCTCTGGGGTCCCAAGTACAAGAAAGACATGGACCTGTTGGAGCAGGTCCAGAGGAGGGTCATGAAAATGATCAGAAGACTGGGACACCTCTCGTTTGAATGAAGGCTGAGAGAGCTGGGGTTCTTCAGCCTGGAGAAGAGAAGGCTCTGGGAAGACCTTATAGCAGTCTTCCAGTAGTTAAAGAGGGCTTGTAAGAAAGACTTGAGAGGGACCTTTTATCAGGGCCTCTAGTGACAGGACAAGGTTTAAGCGGAAAGACAGTAGATTTAGTTTGGACATAAGGAAGACATTTTTATGGCAAGGCTGGTGAGACACCAGAACAGGTCGCTCAGAGAAACTGGATGCACCATCTCTGGAAGTGTTTAAGGCCTGGTTAGATGGGGATTTGATCAAACTGATCTAGTAGAAGACGTCCCTGTTGTCAGAAGGGCAGGATGGACTAGATGATCTTTATAGGTTCCTTCCAACCAAAACCATTCTATGATTCTGTGATTCTATAAATTAGCTGGAGAAAGAAAAGGGTCCAGATAAAACTAACATATGGTAAAACAGATGCAAAACTTAATAGGAAAAGTACTCAGAGGATTAGAGGATCATTTTCAGAATAGAAGGATTTATTAAGCAGAATTCTGCAGGGTACTGTCTGGGCTCTGGTTCTATTCATATTTTTAATAACACTGGATAACAATACTCTAAAGATTACACGCAATAATTCTAAGCTGGTAGAAAACAGTAAGAATTCACAATTTTCTTGGGGTGAGTAAGGGCAAGTACAGTGTTCTTCATTTAAGCAACAGCTCCACAGACATTGGAGGAACAACTTATTAGGTAGCAATTCTTCAGGAGCAAATCTGAAGGTCATGTTGGAATCCAAGCTAAACCAGACTCAGCAATACCCAGTAGTTCTCAGAAAGCTAAACGTTATAGCTGTCATCTGTGTCATCTGTGAGACATGAGGAATAAATCTGTTTGAACTAACAGCTGGTTTCAAGTCTGCATTTTGCTTTGAGAATTGCTCTTGCCACTTGGAGGCAATTCAGATGAGAAAAACAGGAATTATAAAGCTATAGCAAGTGATCTAGATGGAAATGCTGAAGAAATTGGAGATAATTAGAAAAAGGAAGAGTTATGGATGGAAGGATTTATTAAACAGGTTTTTGCAAGGTTCTGTCCAGGGTGATCAGAGTCCTCAATTACATAAAAGGTACCGACCAAGAAGAAGGGAATATTTTTTTCCTTCATATCCACAATGATTAATAAAAGAACTGGTTAACAAGAAACCTTTGTTAGAAATAATAACAGAATCACAGAATCACAGAATCACCTAGGTTGGAAGGGACCCTTTAAGATCATCTAGTCCAACCAATGAAAAAAACCAAACAAACAAAAAAAACCCACCACACCACACACAACCCACACACACACCACCACACCACCCAACACTAATCCATATCCCCGAGTACCATGTCAACTCCTCTCTTGAATACCTCCAGGGATGGTGCCTCAACCATCTCCCTGGGCAGCCCATTCCAATGCCTGATAACCCTTTCGGTAAAGAAATATTTCCTAATATCTAACCTGAACTTTCCCTGGCGTAACTTGAGGCTATTACCCCTTGTCCTATCATCTGTAACTTGGGAGAAGAGACCGACCCCCGCCTCTCTACAGCCTCCTTTCAGGTAGTTGTAGAGAGCGATAAGGTCTCCCCTCAGTCTCCTCTTCCCCAGACTGAACAACCCCAGCTCCCTCAGCCTCTCCTCGTAAGACTTGTGCTCCAGACCCCTCACCAGCTTCGTTGCCCTTCTCTGGACCTGCTCCAGCACCTCAATGTCTTTCCTGTGGTGGGGGGCCCAAAACTGGACACAGTACTCGAGGTGGGGTCTCACCAGTGCCGAGTACAGGGGGACGATCACCTCTTGGGTCCTACTCACCACACTGTTCTTGATACAGGCCAGGATGCTGTTGGCCTTTTTGGCCACCTGGGCACACTGCTGGCTCATGTTCATCCGACAGTCGACCAACACCCCCAGGTCCTTTTCTGCCAGGCAGCTCTCCAGCCACTCTGCCCCAAGCCTGTAGCGCTGCCTGGGGTTGTTGTGACCCAAGTGCAGGACCCGGCACTTGGCCTTATTGAACCTCATCCCGTTGGTCTCAGCCCATCCATCCAGCCTGTCTAGATCCCTCTGCAAAGCCTCTCTACCCTCCAGCAGATCAACACTCCCACCCAACTTGGTGTCATCTGCAAATTTGCTGAGGGTGCATTCGATCCCCTCGTCCAGATCATTGATAAAGATAACAAAGGTAACAAAGATAACAAAGGTATCAAAGATAACAAAGATAAAGATAACAAACCAAAACTTTTCTTAAGGACAACTAGTAAAACACCTTTTCTTGGGTGGCTGGCAAACCTGAGTTCCTGGCAGTGCACATCTCTCAGGAATGATGTATATAGTTCAGAATTTTGGGGAGGGAAGGAGGAAAGATACAATGACTTCCCAAGGTCTTCTCGAGCTCTTTTACTAATCAAAGACAGTTTTAGACAATGCAGTTTAAACCAACTCGCTCAGGTGGTGAAAGAACTTCAGGTACTACAAGATGAAGTACTAAAGATCAGACATAGAAGATACTCTCTTTTGTGAAAATATAAACAACTGCAGACATTCTTCTTCTAGTATTTAGTCCATTCAAAGTTAGTTTAAAGTAAAAAGTGTATTGTCCTGTAGTACAGCCAGACCTTAACAATGATAGCTGGCAAGTCAAAACTGCAAACACAACCATTTAAAGGAACTAATTACAGACAGTTTGTTCTGATAGGCTATGAACACCTCTCTCCCGCAACTTCTATGAAATGTAAGCAAGATGAAGGTGGGGAAATTTTAATCCCATACCATTCCTGGATACACTGTTTAGAAACCAACCAACAAATAAAACCAGGAATTTAGAACACAAGCATTATAATGTACCAATTTTTTTTTTTTTTTTTTTACCCTTTCTCTATTGTCTATAAACTGTATCTAAGAGATCTTGGACAACCGATTGGTTCAAACAACTTTCAGAGAAATTCCACTCAATATAAAGAAATCATAATCTGAATTCAGAGCATTTTGTAGACAAAGAACCAACCCAAAACTAAAACTTTTTCTATTTTTTTTTTTCAAACTTGTACATGAGGACAAGACAGACGTAAACATCTCCAGATTTTCCATAAAAGACAGAAAATATAGATTTGCTACATTTCCTTGTAGTAATCCTGGGCAATATGGGAGACCTCACTCACATCCCTAACTTGCTAATATTTTTTACCATAAGACACACAATTATTGGACTACTGAGTTATTGTCTTTCTCCTACAAGTAATCTCTGTTTAGAAGAGAATACAGTTTGAACAGTAAGAATTGAAAGGAATTTACCAAAAATCTAGTGCCTTTTGGAGAGGGCAGATTAAAGCTCATGTCCTTGAACATGGGCCTCCCACATCCCAGTTGCACTTCCTGACTATTTATTACAACTCACTCTTTCTCTGTCCAGTCCCAAAGACAAATCCAACCCTCATGACAGAAACTTGCATTGTCTCCAAAACTTCCTGTTCAAATCAATTACCATTGCTCAAGGAAATATTTTACTGAAAAATATCTAACCATTCTAGTGAGCAGCTCCTTGAGATAAATGCCTTTATTGGTATAAAATAAGGGATAGACATGTAAAACAAAACAAAACAAAACCAAACCCAAAAAACCAAAAAGACCCAACAAACAAAAAACCCCAAAACAAATAAAAAAGAAATTGTGCAACATAGAATCCAAAAGTGCTTTTTTTTTTTTCTAAAAATCCTTGGATTAGAAATCTACCAAACCCAGAAAAGTGTTACTATGTATAGAATAACTAGGAGATTTCCATAGGTGCAAGAGTAGAGGTATCAACGTTGCTTTTAAAAGGACCACATTTTTACAATATTTTTTTTTGATACAGATACAAAGCTCAATGTCCTGAGACTCTAAATTTAAAGGATTGGGATTTTGAGGAAAGTAAGGCACAGTGCAATTTACTTCTACCAGCTTCAAGGTTAAACTGAAGATTTTTTTTCTGCTATAGCTTATTTAGAAGTCAGAGTCAGATAGATGGAATGACAGCCATGAAAATTCATACGTCTCAGGATTTTCAAAGACAAGTTGCACAAACACAGAAATGAAGATTTAGATTGTGAAATGAAAATACACTTTTCTTCTACACAGATAGCATGATTCACACATTCTTGGGTTTGGGTTTTAAAGGATTTGGTTGAACTGACTTGATTTTACTTTTTGAGCAGTCTTAAATTCTTTCAAGTAAGGAACAGAACAAATACGTTTGTTACGCAAGCAATCGCTAATGGGCAAATGGCTCATATCAAAGATTAAAAGAGTAAAAATCATAATACAGGATTTACAAAGGAATACATTTCATAAAATCCTGATTGGGTCATAAGTTTTCTTTGAGAAGGATGGGTTAAACATATCAATTAACTTGCTCATTAAAGAGCATTCTCTGAGTTGTGCTAATAAATACGATCTGTAAGAAGTTAAATTATTTTATTGGTACTTTAGTGTATCAAATCCCACTATCATTGTCTGTACTGGGAAGAAAAAGAAAATGAACAGTTTACAAAAGGATTAGGATTTATTAAAAAAAGGATTATATAATACTTATGGAAGTTACAAAACCTTTCAGAATAAAAAATGTGATTCCTAAATTGCAAAGAATTTTACCATAAATTGTTTACAAATCAATCAAATGATGGCATAAGATGCTTGTTTAGAAACAGATTTGATAAAAGCTCTATCCAGAAACAAAATATGCCAGCAAACTTAGTATTATGTAAGCCTATAGCTTGTGCACTATTCCGATGATTAATTTTGTTTACTTGCTGTGTTTTTAATATATGTTCTTCAATAAAAAGGTTAAGAAATCCATCTATACTCTGTTGCATAAAACCTTATGTCATATTTCCACTCTGTTTCAAAGCCTGCTTCTCTTGGACTGAGACTCGTGAACGGTGGCATAGATTGAAATCACACCTTTTATAGAAGGCTGAAACTGCTATTAAAAATTAATAAACATACTGATGCTTTCAGATGAAATGGAGTTCTATATATGCATCGGATAATATTTGACACAAAGTCTTGAGCATGTTACGGTACCAAAGTCTGTTATTTTATGGGGTTTGTGGATCTGATGGAATCTAAAGTGAAAGGCAGAATTTTACTGCAGACAAATCATTGAAGTAATTCATACTCAACAGCCCAAGACAGGATATATCTGAGAATGCATCGATGATGCAGAAGTGGAATTCTAGTTAGGAACAATCACTAAGATACACAGCAAAAAAAAGAACCTCTTACTGAATGATGTGTAAGTCTGGAAAGAACTCATTGATTGCTTTTTCTCAAAGACAATTTTGGATTTTTGTTTATTTCTTTCCAAATATCTATGTTCTCTATTAACATTCATGGATATTTTTTTTTTCGTTCTTTCCTTGTTCTATTGAGCTTTACAAGAATAAACAAAGAACAAACAATGCAAGATAACTTCTCTTGTGCGAACCAAGAATATATGCAAAATGCCGTTTCAATGCTTCTCTGCCAGTCTAATTAGCTATGTATGTAAATGAGGTACTCAATATAAAGTATAATTTTCTTTGGAAAGAGTTTTGCAATGACATCTGCTAAAAAGATGAGATCTGGCATTTATCTGTAGCAAAGACTTCAGAAAGATCTATTTTCTCTTAAATTAAGAAATTTCTATATGGTTTTTCTGTACAGAACACAGCATGCTGGAAAAAAAAAAAAAAAAAAAAAAAGAAATTTCCTTGACATTTTGCAAACTCTAACACATTCCTCCAGGCACAAAGTTTATTTTTATGTCTCCCCAGCAAACTACTGTGCAAAACACTCCAGCTTTTTTTTTAAAGAAAACCAGTATTGTTTGTTTACTGCTTGTGTTTGAGAAGAACTGAAAAATATGCAGTTCCTTGGAATGAGGCACTGTCAAAACAACAGAAAAGTTAAAATTTTCTATACAAAGCAGCTCTCTGTGTGCTTACAATATCAAAGAAGATTATTTCCAGGACTCATTCTTCCATCTTTTATACCCCTTTCATTTCAGAGGCCATTGTGTCCTTACAAATGGCATTTCACATTCCCTTGGGGGAAAAAATACATATACTTTTTAAAGACACATTTTTGTGAATAAATACATGACCGTAATCTATAGTAATATATTTTCTAATAAACATTTCTTTTTCCTTCAAATACCTCACCATGCATCTATCTGTTCATAGGAGCAGAGGAAATACCATATTGGATCTAATGAAGATATACCTAATTTAGTATGCTCTTACTAGAAGTGTCTTGACTAGGATTTAAAATATGTTTTATTTTAACTCCAAACTAATAAAGCATGCATTGAACTAATAAAGCATACAGTTTTTGAACTTTCTATATGCTAAGAAAGCGAGCCTTCTAGATTTCAATACAGCTCAACTGACGTATGTCAGAATCTAAATTTTTCTTTAACGTTGAGTTTTGCAACATATAAGAATATACCTCCTAAACACATTTTTAAAGGGAAGATAAGCCTTATGATGGTAGAAGAAATCCAAAGCAGACAGGCTTTTTCCAAACATCTAAAAAATAATTATTTTGTGCTGTAAGAAAAGAATTAAATTCTTCTGTTGTATAACTGGGGATGTTCTCTTTTATTCATATAGCTGTCTAATCCTTTTTACCAAGATCTCGGTCTCAGTGAATTAATTCTTTGCTTTGGTGTGACATGCTTGGCGTATTTAGCCCTAAGACAACCTAATGGTGACACAGGAAATCATCGCAGGCTTTCCCCAGAGTGTATTCTTCTCTAGTCTTGAAGGAATCAATCCTGCAATGAGAAATTGAGAAGACAAACAAGAAAAAGTGCTGGAGGCTGACTGAAAGACTCCCTTTACCTTAACAGCAGAGAAGAAACTCCTGCAAAAGAAAACTGGATTTCTGTACATTCTGTGGCCCCTTAAGAACCTCTCCAGGGTGAAGAAAGCCTGCTTTTCAAATGAGAAAACAGTGATCCTTGGAAAGGCTAGGTTTGTTTTGCAGGCCCAAAATGCTTTCTGGAGATACTTAGGATAGAATTCATCTTAAAACAGAGAGTCAGGAAAAATGCTATTCACCAGTTGGGTGCCATTTCAGTCTTGCTGTAAGCACTGAAGTACATGATTCTCAAGCTGTTTTTCTGTTCTGAAATAAACGACTGTTTAATACTCAGAAGGCTCAATGAACAGAAAGGCTCATGCTGGGGCAATGGTGATGCTTCGTCCATTTTGCTATCCCATGAGTTATTAAACCTTCCCACACACATTTATGTTTGTGTCATGCACACCACTGATCCTTCTATCATTCATGGATCCTTATCCATAAGGATGATCCTTATCTGTCTTTAAAAATACCAACTTAATTTAGGAGTTAAATTAGCCTACTTTGCCTACCACATCTTAAGTATTTCATGTTCAGAAGGAAAAAAATTGCCCTTCTTTTATTAAAATATTTATTTATAAGAATATACAAATCCTTTACTATCAGATCATAGTGTTTTGAATAGAAAAAGCATAGTGAGTACATATAAATCTGTATATTTAATATATATAATATATATTATACTATAACATATATAATGCAATTTATTGTAATATTTTTGCTGAGTAAAGAAGGTGTAACAAGAATACTTCTGTATAATGAATTGGGAAAAAAAGAGAAGTGCTGCATGAAGATTTACCATATATTGCATAATTCTATGACTCTAATTTAATATTCTTCTCTTTTGCTCTTTTTTACCACTGTCTCTTCAAGCTTGCATACGCAGGAAATAAATTTCAGAAAATGTGGTCTTTGTCTTCTAGCTCTCCCTTCCAAAGTCCTCCAGCCCCCCGCTAGCATACTAGGAACAATTCATTTTATTTGTAATTAATTTATTTATATCTAGAGATTATACTCATGCTCACAGCTTTGAAACATCTAAACAGATGTTGCAGTAATTTCTGGTATTCAGCCTAGGTTTTCTACTTTTTCATTCAATTAATTACTTTTAATTCTGCGTCTTGGAGTTTTCATAAATAACTCCACTCCTTGACTTGAAATGATATTTTAATATTCTTCAAAGATTTGGAGATATGTTGCTAACTGTGCTTAGGTATCTTTTAGCTAGACATTTTTTATTGCTTTTAATCTTCTGTCTTAAACCATCCACTTCACTGTCAGCATGATGGCTGCTCTCTGAAGTCTGTGATGGACCATGATCTTTTTGGTATAAAAATTAAAAACTTGTAACTGTATACCGAGTTCACGAAGAACAATAAATTTAGGTTAGAAGCCATATTTTCAGTGTTTGTTTACATAGGGACCAGACATCTCTTCCTCTTTGCAATCACCTCCAGCCGTCATTCGCTATTACTGCTTTCAGGATTTCCCCTTCCCGTTTTATTTCTATTTATTCCAACAGAGAACATTAGTTTACACTATTCTGAATTCTATTATCTTATGACCTGCCCACATTTCTAATGGATATAAGCCTTTTTTGTTTTCTCTCAGTCCCCACTAGCATTTCCATTACCTCCTCATTTAGTGTTGAACTGCAAGTTTCATCAAGTAGATTATCTCCTTCCTTAAATCACCACTGAAGATGCAAGTCCAAATATTAATTAATGAAGATGTACCTCATCGCTATTAATTTATAGTGTTCTGTATAGCCCACAGTCCAATTTGACAAACTGTGTGAAACACTAAACAAATCTGAATTAAGTTTTAAAGGGATGCAATAGAAGTCTGAAGAAAATCCATATATATGGACATATACTCTCATTTCTTTCCTGTCATCCCCTCTTTTTACAAAACAAAAAAAAAGCTGAGTAACATCTATAGTGTTAGAATAAGTCTAATAATACAGAAAGTCATGATAATTATTAACATTTTGTTATTTCCACAGTGATATCCTTTCAGCTTCTTTTCATAAATTTACTAGTCCAGAAATTAGATTCTTAAAATGCTAAAGTTAACTAATTTCTTGCTAAATTTAAAAAAAGGGTTATATAATCCTGTGTTACTTACTTAGCTTAATAGTCTAAAATACGTGTTCCCTCTGCCATTGGATCCCTGCATACTCAGATTTCCCACACAACCTTATTTCTCATTTGTCAAGTTCTTCTTACTTTTAATTGTTCTAGAATCACCCTTTCTTTCTTACTCCTAAAAAGAAGCTTTTTAACTCTGATGTTTTAAATGAGATTAATATCATCCCCTTCAGTTTTTCCAGTATTTGTTTTTTCCTTATGATGTTGTAAGAAAATCCTTATTATCTTAACCCCTTTGGCCAACATTAATCTATTTCTTTTTTTATACTTATCTTTCCCCTACAAGCTTTAACTTCGAATAGTCTTGTCTGGCTGCCTCTTCTCTTTCACCTTGCCAGAACACTATTCAATAGTGATTCCTTATCTTGTCTTTCAGTGCCAGAAGCTACCGGCAGCGTCGTACAGCTGTGACATATCACAAGGAAAAGGGCAGGCACGCAAACATGCTCTCACTTCCTGTAGGTGAGTGACATGAAATACTGTAAGAAACTATTAACATGTTTGGGTTTTGGTTTTTTTTAATACAATGTCTTGGTAACATTGAACCTGACTTGATAATTACCGAACTGTTTCAAAAATCTACAGATTAAGGCTACATATAGATAATCCAATCTATAGATTAAGGATAATTATTCCTGCAAAACTTTCTCTAGAATTATTTATTAGCTATTCTTCAGATTAACCATTTAGGTCATTCTGTGCACTGTCAGTGTATTTTAGATCATTTTACTCCTAATTAGAATACTATGACCTGAAGCATGTTAAAGAATTACTAAAAAACCATGAATCATTACAGTGACTGACAGGAATAACAAAATTCACTGACAGCATACACACTAGCTCCGATTATGGGTCTAGCTGTTTGCTGATACTGACATATGTACAAACTATTAGGGATCAAGAAACCCTCACTATGAACCAAAGAGAACCAAATAAAAGATGCAACTCAATTTAGTTTTACCACAAGCAAGGGATCAGACTATACGACCTTCAGAAATCCCTCCAAACCTAAATTTATCTATGAGTCTATTTCGAATAATTTCAAAAGTATTTTGAATCTTTTCACAAAAAAATGTTTTGAAAGTAAAATGTTAGCCTTAAAATCTCCTGAATTCATTATTACATCTGGTTACATGAGTAACCAAACCATGAGTATGGCCTCCTAACTTAAGTGATCTTCCAGGGACCACAATCAGTTCTAGAAGCTAACTGGCAACAAAAAAGTCATCCAGCTGACTGTTCTCACCCAGCTGATGTTATAAATGATTCAAGCTTCCAACCTGTTACCAGGTTGTTTTCCAGTGTTTTCCAGAGATTTCCCAGCTCTAACTTTACAACTATTTTCTATCTGTTCAGAGCAGAATAAAAAAAAATTTTTTTAAAAAAAAAGTAAAGCTCATAAGTTTCCAAACATTTTTTCTAAATGGAGAAATATATAAGGACAGCTACAAAGAACACCAGCACTTTGTTAATTTATTTTATGAGTGTTGAAATGGTTGAGGATAGCCTCAGAAACCAGGATACTGTTGTTCTCATAAACTTTCCAGATTTACTTGTGGAGGCATAAATTGCCTTTTGATAGCTGTGTATCAACAATTCCCACAAAAATACAGGAAATAATCTAACGCACATATAAAGGAATAAAAAAACCACCATCTATGCAAATTTAGTAAAAAAAAAAATTTCAGAAAATACTGTTTGGCATCATTAGGAAATTTGTTTAAACATTGTAATTGCATATGTCTCAGTGAGATGGCATTGATTTGTTCCAGATTACCATGGATTTGTACATGGATGGAACACAAAATTGTTGGTAATATAAAACTGAGTGCTGTGTGGTTGTGCTTATCACGTGACTAATGAGTGGTGCACACAAAAATGACACTTCTTAGAAAATAGAAACGTGTGCTCAAAGGCTGCAGGGGAGACCCCTGTGTGGGCAAAGACATTTATGTATGATATCTGGCCAGACTTCAAAACTCATGCTACTAAATGTTCACCTGGGAGAAGTAGGACAAATTCAGCTGTGGCAAACATACCAGAAAAAAGATGACTATAAAAGGTAGGTGGTAATTTCTAGTACTTTCTTGAATACAAAACAAACAGAAAAGTGAAATAATACTGTGATTGGTCCTTAAAGCTATTCAGTGATACAAATGAAGATTAACTGAATAAAGACAGCTCAGAGAGCAGCACCATTGCTGCTCAAAAGCACGTAGATCTAATATTGTCCTGAAAAGGTCATCAGTCCATCTGTTCCTTTGGCAAAGGTGACAACCAGCCTACATGGATTACTCTCTCCTAACAGTATTTAACATTTGATAATCCTCAAACCAAACAGAGACAATCGCATAAAAACCCAGGGGACAATCTAAAGCATTTCTATGCTATTGCAGACACAATGGACTAGAAGGAACACACTCATCATTCTGTGGTAAAAAGCTGATTTCAACAGTTTCTGATAAGCTAGATCCTCCAAATGAAACTATAAATAATTTATGATATCATTAGACTCAATTGTCTCAATGTAGACAATTATTTCAATTTCTTTGAGTTTGTAGTGTGGTTTATTATAAATAATTTACACAAGGAAATGTAGAACATACATTGAACTATTTATTTTAATAATTTCATTTGTTACACATTTGTACTCATAAATGAAAGTATTTCAACTTTGTAATTAATGCGATTTCAAAGATGACTTCTGTAGTTTAGATTAAGGTATTTTCACATTTGAGTAGACTTCAGTGCATTTACACACAGCAGATCTATTAAAAATGTAGAAACCATTTGTGACAGTGAAACCACTGCAATAAGAAAAAGAAAACCTTGACTAAGTAACACCTGCACCTTTGTCTTTCTTACACTAGTGAGTTACTGACTTGCAACTGTGCTTTTATATAAATGGAAAAAAGAACGTTTGGTATAAATAAAATCTAGAAAGTTCACTGAGAATTTCATCTTTAAGAGTCCTTGTGGCTCTTTCTAGTAGTTCTTGTGCTTAAACTGACAAAAACCCAAAACCAGAGAACACGAAAGATTCCCTGGCTCACCTTCCCCCTTCAATCCTACTGACATCAGTAGAAATTAAATACTAAAACAAAGCTTTACAAGCAATACCATGAAAATCTTCAAGGTTACTGCAAACAGATTAACTCACAATATTTGCACATGGTCTACATACCTGCTTTGGTGTCTATACAGTGGACTGAACGGAATTGGAAATTTCATTTCAAGCAAGCTTGGAATTAGCTCCTGAAGCTCCTATGTGGGGACATCCCTGTTCCTGGTGAGTCTAAATAAAGGCCTCCAGGACTGCACAAACGCATTGGTCCTTGTTCAAGCCTGCTTAAGAAAAAGGCATCTAACCTGCTGATGACCAGACCTCTATGCGCTCTTGGGCAATGCTACATATCTGAGAGAGCACTGAGCTGAACCCAAAGACTTTTTGCTCACTTTTATTCAAAAATAAAAATGGAATACGCCTTTCACATATAAATACGCCTTTTTAAGGAAGTATCTCTTAAGGAGGAGGAGATACAAGTTCATGGTCAGCAACTCAGAGTAAACCCCGCTCTGTACTGGTGATTGAAGTGCTTCCCGACTGAGGGAAGACTAGGCTCTGGGCGATGTACGCATTTAACTCACATCCTAGCTTAACCCACTGCAGTTTGCTTGCCTGCCTACACTCCACCATCACAGCAGTAATGGGACTTGCAGAACTGACCAGGACATGGGCTGGAAGACGTGTCCTGCCTTTTATAACTGAGACTTTTTTTGTACATAAAAGCAATGGAGAAAAACAGTGATGGCACAGAGCAATGGGGTAAAAGAAACAGATTTGAAGAGAACTCATAACAGAGAAATCGTGCAAAGTGGAGCGTAAAGCTGGGAATACTGGACTCTTCACAGAACTTCAGCTTCAAATGGTTGTGTGACTGGAGCGATGAGGAAACAAAACCAGGGAATTAAATACAGGGATTTTATTTCTTTGTCCAAGCCTGTGCATTTCTTGGGCTAGCTGAAATAAAGGCTGGTTTTTTCTTTCGTTTTGTTTGGGTTTTGTTTTCATTTGTAATTCCTACAAAGCTTCTGTGTTTGTTTACTTCACCTATTTTATCCCCCAGGAGGGATGAACTGTAAGCTTAGAGTGCTAATAAGGCTGGAGTTCTGTGAAAGTGCAAGCTTGTGGGAAATCTGAGGGTTTAGCTTAAAGAGTAATGTAAAGAGCTAACAACCTAGAGATGAGACAAAGTGCAGGGAGACCAAGGAAAAAAGAAAAAGCAGAAAACATGCTTAGAGCCAGCATAATTTCGAGGGAAGCTTAAGTATGTATAAACCTTGGGTTACGACCTGCAGACCAAGAAGCTTGCTTTGTATTTAGCTGTGAGCTCCATCAGGGCAATGTGACAACTTCTAACAGAGAGCTACAAGTTACAAATACCAAATATGCTGAAATGGACTTTGTGGCCTGAGGGTCTGTCTTATGAGAGGAACAGTGCGTGATCATCCTTCAAGTTAGCATGCACATAATGTATTCTCTGATCAACACAGCACTTTGTGTCTTTGCCAAAGCATCGCTACTACCATGAGCAATGTGTGTCTGCCAAAGGAACAAAGGAGAATACTGGGGGTCTTTTTTGCCTGCATGCTAAAGGGATCCCTGTCTTGACATGGCAGGATTCCTGACTAAATCACAGTGCCAGACACCATTTTGGTGTCATATCGTAATACTGTCTTTCGATAGGAGAAATGCAGCATCTCCAGTATTTTTTTAAGCAAGAAATCTCTAGTGTACCCTATGCCCAGTCTGCATTGTCTCATTTACTTATGCATTTTGAATTAATCCATACAACAGACACTAATACTTCCTAAATTCTCATCTTTTGAGCTGATTTGGAATCTGATTTTTTTTTCCTATGTAAAGGTCCACATAGACTTCTCTTCAGAATACCACGGTGATTCTCCTTAACTTGCCAAAAAAAGATCACAAATTACCAGTATTCACCCTTAAAATGTAAAACGTCTGTAAGCAGTCAAGAAACAGAATGTCAAAATTTGTAATGGTAGCTGAGCTGTGAGGAAAGACTGAATGGACAAGCCTTTTAAATCCTTGGTTGGTATCAGACATGTAGCAAAGACATGTTAATAGGGCTATGCAATTCACAACATTCTGTGTTGCTAGCAAAATAACTTGTATTTTTTAATTGAGTTCTCTCTTAGCCAGAAAAATAGCAACCAGATCATTGAAAAGATCCATACTGATTTTAACGCAAAAGGGTTCTGTAAGATCTTCCATTGGGTAACTGTTGGAAGTGAAATATTGTGACCGAAGTATACACGCAATAGAAAACATACCTTAAATATGTAAAAAAGCCTCTGACATTATGCCCTAATATTATAGTAAGATATTTAGTTAGGATTTTAAAAAATGGCAGTTACCAACCTCTGAAATCTAATAATTGCTGGACACTGTTTTGGTAGATCACCAAAACATCCTATGTGCTTGCTTCTGCAATTCTCACCTCATTCCATTTAAGTAAATTATAAATTTTGTTGTTAATATGATCCTTTTGTCATGTTTTTTTATAACATTTACTATGAATACTCACATCCTTTAGGGTCACATATTCTTCCACAGCTCATGATACAATAAATATTGGCTTCCAAAACTTCATCATTTAATGTGCCTTCTCCTTCTTAGGAAGAAAATCCCTGACAGTGGCTGTCTTCTCTAAGAAAAAAAAGTTTCAGGATTTAGAATGCTGAAATTTTGTAACAAATTCCATGGCAGCTCCTGGACACATTCAACAGAAAGTTAAAAAAAAAAAGAAAAAGAAAAAAAAAAGCACAGTGGTGATGATAACCAGTGCCACTCTTGTTGATTAATTCTAAATGGGTTTTAGTGTAGCCCTGTGTCCCACTAAATACAGAACCACTATTGCCATTAAAAAGCCTCAGGGCATCTCAAGTATTGTCTGGACTTTTCTTGTTCTTCCTGGAGTTTTCTTTAGCTTGCTAAATGACCACCCAGCTATTGCCTCATGTGTTTAACTTTTGCTTATCTCTGTAGAATCCTATTCTTTTTATAGATGGCAGCAACAAACAGTTCTTTTGTACAGAATGAGGTACTTAATACCCCAGCATAAATGCTGCAATGTAGAAGAACGCAGTCATGGCAATGAGGGAATGGCTTGAGAGCAAAGGTGTCCAAGCAGGAGACACTGGATGCGGTGCCAGGGAGCACAGGTCTGGCAGGGTCAGTATGGGGCAGAGGGTGGCACTGAGGGTCCCAGAGCTAATGAAGAACACATTGATGATCAGCTAAAGCAGTGCAGACCTGGGAACTGGACAAAACTAGGTTCTAGGATAACAAGAACTAAGAATATTTATCCAACTTATTTAAAACAGTCCATATATAGTCATTATTAATAACTATTAATAATTATTAATGTTTATTTATTTGACAGTGATTTATTATTATTTATTTTTATAATTAATCTGATTAATAACATCTAGAGAAATTATTGTTAATAATGAAATAATGCTTTCTTGTTCAAATATTGATTAGATATGCTTCAGGTATGTGCACATTTTCAACTGAGGGTATTTACTGGCAAACCTGCTTTTAATTAAATCCCATTTACATGAATAATCCTGGTCATTCAATGAGATTAATTATGTACAAGTGAACACAAAGGCAGGAATTCAGTCATGTCTGAAAAATATTTAGATGCTACACCCTGGCACACTTGAGTTCCCCTTCATGTCTTATGTATGATAGAAATTTTTTTATTGTAAAGTTACTGTTATCAGACTAAAATCTATTTTTTGCAACACTTCAGATTTCACATGGACAAAAACCCATTACTCAAAACCTTAGAAGCATCGGAGATAAATGTAAGAGTTCTTCATTCCCTTCATATATTTCATCTGCAGAACAGCCAATAAAATCACACTTTCACTCTGAGCACCAGAAAATACCTGAAGACAACATAGATTTGATTTTCATCAGAACTTGGGAGGGGGGGAGTGTTTCAGGTTTATCAGTGATGGCATAATTTACATATTTTAAGTACCTGTATGATAGTGATTACTAAGGAAACCACAAACGTTGACATATTTAATCTCATAATATGACCAGAAGGCAAGGCACTACTATTACAGCAATACCACGGGGAAAGGCAGTGATGCATGGAAGCTGTATTTACAAAAGAAATCAAATAAATTTACATGTTTCATTATCACTTCCAAGGCCTACATCCAAAATGGACACCTCCAAAATGTTCATCCCAGGGCAGCCCACATTCACTGGTGTCTAAGAGCCATAAGTGACATGGATGAGGTGCACACAAGGGTCTGGACATTGCTGTGAGAAGTAGCAAACTCCTGAGAGTCACTTGCACGGAACTACCAGTTCCTAATCCAAAAGGTGGTCTTGGATCACACCTGCTTGACCAAGCTTTGCACGAACGACAGCCAGAGATGGCACCTTCCTTTTGTAATGGCATCTGCCTTTCATAATCGCTGCATACCAACCCAGACCTGAATGCCCTGCAGACAACTGCAGCACCTGGAGCAATTTGGATTCAGTGACCCTACTACTCAGAAGGTTCTGTCTGGTAAAGGAATAGGAATATTCTTGATTTTTCCTGAATTTGAAGCTGCCCCAATTTTTGTGGATAAATTAAAAATCGGGTGGATTAAAAAGTATGTAATAATTTGAACACTCATTTCTGAGACAGGAAAACACCGCTTCCAGGCCCAGCTCCAATTATTTTTAAGTATATGACATTATACCAGGACAACAGCTATCAAACATTTCTTATGATCACAATAAGCGTGCCCCCCATGATGAGCAAGAATGGCAAACTGGTAACAACAGACGAGGAGAAGGCTGAGGTTCTCAACAACTTTTTTGCCTCAGTCTCCACTGCCAACTTCTCTCCTCACACCTCCCGAATTAAAAGATCAGGCAAAAACAGGGGCTATGAGGATGAAGAACTGCCCACTGTTGGAGAAGACCAGGTTTGAGACCTTCTAAGGAACCTGAAGGTACATTAAGTACATGGGACCTGATGAAATCCATCCATGGGTCCTGAGGGAGCTGGCGGATGAAGTTGCCAAGCCACTTTCCATGATATTCAAAAAGTTGTGGCAGTCTGGTGAAGTTCCTGCTGACTGGAAAAGGGGAAACACAACCCCTGTTTTCAAAAAGGGAAAAAAGGAAGACCCGGGGAACTACAGGCTGGTCAGTCTCACCTCTGTGCCTGGCAACATCATGGAGCAGATCCTCCTGGAATTGCTGCTCAGGCACATGGGAAATAAGGAGGTGATTGGTGACAGCCAACATGGCTTCACCAAGGGCAAGTCATGCCTGACAAATTTGGTGGCCTTCTACAATGTTGCTACAGCATTGGTAGATAAGGGGAGAGCAACCAACGTCATCTACCTGGACTTATACAAAGCGTTTGATGCTGTCCCACATGACATCCTGGTCTCTAAACTAGAGAGACACGGATTTGATGGATGGACCACTCGGTGGATCAGGAACTGGCTGGATGGCTGAACTCAAAGGGTTGTGGTCAAAGGTTCAATGTCCAAGTGGAAGCCAGTGATGAGCGGCGTTCCTCAGGGGTCAGTACTGGGACCAGTGCTGTTTAACATCTTTGTCGGAGACACGGACAGTGGGATAGAGTGAACCCTCAGCAAGTTTGCTGACGACACCAAGCTGTGTGGCGCTGTCGACATGCTGGAGGGAAGGGATGCCATCCAGAGGGACCTGGACAGCCTTGAGAGGTGGGCCTGTGTGAATCTCATGAAGTTTAACAAGGCCAAGTGCAAGGTCCTGCATCTGGGTCATGGCAATTCCAGGCAAAAATACAAGTTGGGCAGAGCCCTGAGGAGGACGTGGGAGCGCTGGTGGATAAGAAGCTCAACATGAGTTGGCAATGTACGCTGGAAGCCCAGAAAGCCAGCCATGCCCTGGTTTGCATCAGAAGTGTGGCCAGCAGGTCCAGGGAGGTGATGCTGCCCCTCTGCTCTGGTGAGACTCCACCTGCAGTACTGCATCCAGCTCTGGAGCTCTCAGCACAGGAAGGACATGGACCTGTTGCAGCAGGTCCAGAGGAGGCCACAAAGATGGTCAGAGGGCTGGAGCACTTCTGCTGTGAGAACAGGCTAAGAGAGTTGGGGTTGTTCAGCCTGGAGATGAAAAGGCTCTGGGGGGACCTTACAGTGACCTTCCAATACCTAAAGGGGGCTACAAGAGAGATGGGGAGGGACTCTTTATCAGGGATTGTAGTGATAGGATGAGGGGTAATGGTTTTAAACTGAAAGAGGGGAGATTTAGATTAGATATTAGGAAGAAATTCTTCACTGTGAGGGTGGTGAGACACTGGAACAGGTTGCCCAGAGAAGTTGTGAATGCCCCATCCCTGGAGCTGTTCAAGACCAGATTGGATGGATCTTTGAGCAACCTGGTCTGGTTGGAGGCGTCCCTGCCGAGGGCAGAGGGGTGGGAACTTGATGATCTTTAAGGTCCCTTCCAACCCAAACCATTCTGTGATTCTACGATAATTCTGCTTCAAGAGGTAAAACTCGTATCTGTTGCATTCATGAACCCAAATAACAGCAGAAGCAGCTGAAGCCCTATGGCTCTATACATAACTCCCACAACTTTATCAGTTGTCGGGACTGGCTGACATCCTACCCTTGGCACCCTCCTCCCTTCCAAGGTGAGCCAACCTTCATGATACTCTCTGTATTATTATTGACTTCCTAGACATTTGGTGCAGAAGGGACAAGCTGGATTACACCTGCAGCACTGAACATTCTTCCTCTCCTTTGTCAGTGTGAGTACATCTATCAACATTCAGACCTACCAGCACGGAGCAGCTGTACGTGTGCCAATCACTGCAGATATCAGCCAATGCCACGGAACAAACAAAACACTTCCAAGGATAAAAACATAACTCATTATAATTCAAGCTGAAGTGCCTAGCTTTGCAGACAATTGTCATCTTCCACGCATACAGTACAGAAGGGACTGCAAACGGTATATTCATAGGATAGAGAAGCAAACAGTGTATGAAAAAAAGCGAAGCATTTAGGATTCAAAGAAATATTCCACATGAAATCTTCAGACTTAAGATTTTCCAAAGCCCTTTTGGGGAAAAAAGTGTTCTTTCATGAAGCATGTACAGCATTATTCCTCACAACCAATAAATAGCATAAATTCAATTCCCTGATGTTCTCATCAGCCCCTTCTAGCTGCACTACAGGAATGAGTTCCAAGGGCTTCGCAGACATATCCCCGAGCGCTCTCTGCACGCCTTCACAGCAATCTGCACCACTCTTTAATGGTCAGCAGGAAGCCCTGGTTGAACATGTATCTTGGACTCTATTTTGAAGGATCTGCCAGCAATGCTGTAACCAAACCTGGTACCGCTGCCTAGAAATACAATCTGATGTAACTGCCTGCTAGCACATGGAAAAGAGTGGGCAAGGGTAACATGTATTTGTTACTTTTTGATAGAATTTTTCTTTTTTTCCCCTCAGCAAATCTAAATCTGGCTGAACAGCACCACTGCTCCTCTCCAGCTCTTTCTTGTGTACTGATGGAGGCTCAGCTGGGCCACCATAGCACACTCACCCAACGTCAAGATCACCCAACTGAAAAAACCCATGAGGAACAGTTTTCTGCTTGGTTGGTGTGCTAAGACAGCTCAGCAAAGGGAAAGGAGTGAAACCAGAGGCATCTTAGCAGGACTGTGATCTCAGATCCTCGCAAGCAACTTGTGATAACATACCTCAGTCGGTGACACCACTTAATTTCCACTTTACGTAAGATATTTCCAATGCTAGTTAGAAGTGGTAAGGTTGGAAGTCCTGCTAACCATTTTCCCCAGCTAAGAGCTGGAGAATTGCTCTCTCGATCCTTCATCCCCATCATCATCCCTCAGCAACGCTGTCCAATAGCACACAACTACCAGCTATGGTTGAAAGTAATAAACCATGCTACAAATAAACACTGTTTCTGCATAACTGATGAATGAGCGATCATCACATAAAGAAAAACAACAGGAACCAAAGTCAGCTCCCTATGTGTTTTACATCTCCTGAAGAATAAAAGAGCAAATTGGTGAAAATTGCCCAAAAGGGGATGACGCTACCAAAAAATGGATGGTATTCAAAGTTTATATTTTTTGTTGGTTTTTTTTTTTTCCGTTTCAAGGAGATATAAATAAAATTTGAACTGAATAACTGAAAATAGCTTGCTTCCAAATTTCAGTTGCACACATTGTCAGCACCATCAAAGAACTACTAATTTGAGTATGTCATTTGCCTTGTTTCCCCTTCAGATAATAAAGAAGAACAAAAACCAGATTTAATACAAATTATGAAATGGTTTTGGTAGAAGCAACACATGCTATCACTGTTTCACATCTCTTTTGTGGGCTCTGATCTAACCCTAATCTTCATTTAGACCAAATTATATTGATAGCGTGGGGAATTTGCCTTGAGTAAGGACAATAATCTGGCTGTTGCAGAGAAAAGTAACAATGCTGGTCTCACAGACTGTTATTATAGATTGTTTTTATTAATTCTGATGTTGGCTAGTCCATCAGAAAAATGTGTCAGTAATTTTACAAAACCTTTACGTACAACTTCTCTAAGAGATTAACAAAACTGAAAATGACTTTGAAAAATCTGTCTTCCTCTTGAGATTTAACTAGCATCAGAAAGGGCTCAAGCTCTGAAATATTCATAAATTAGTGATGCATAATTTGTAAATTTGTACTTTATATCATGTACAACTTTCTCTATCCTAAAGAGCATTTTATATTTCTTGTTAACAGTGAATGCAAATAATGCTCAATGGAATTCTGCAGTGACCTTTGTTTTATTACAATTACTGCATATTTATAAATGAACAGCTAACCTTCAATTTGAGACCTACAACAACTTTGAGTTTGAATCCTTTGATAAAACACAACTGAATAAACTTCATAAAATTAATTCCCTAAGAAGAGAAAAAGAAAGTCTCCTCTGAAAATTCCTCTGTGTATACCAACACACAAAGCAGATTTTTCCATGCTTTTGCAAATAGAAAACTAAACAAAACAGCAATATGGGTAGATTTGAACAGAAGAGGATAAATTGCTTTAAAAAGAGCACAGGAGAACCTATTAAATGTATTAGATCATATAATCACTATATTACATATAAACACTGTCTTATATAAATGTACAAAATATAAATACGTAAGCATAAAACACTGCATAATCATAAGTCCACATAGTGTCACTGAGACCTAGTAACTGAAATCCCACTGTGGAAACAGAACCACCATTAACTCCTGTTAAAGGCTGTTCTCCATGTGAACACTTCCACATTTGCCAAAAGCAAAAGCACAAGCAAATCAGAGTACGAGGTCTAAAATACAATAAACATATCGTATGCTCTGCCCACCCAGACAAAATGTAGTAGAAGTATTTGAAGACAAAAGGCACTGCTTACTAACATGAGGAAGTCACGTAAAGAAGGCTTGACTGGTCTGAGATATTTGATGGTTGAGGACTTGCTCCCATCAAGTACTTATTCACTGGAACCAGCAGCAAGAGTGTCAGAATTTTGTTCCCAATTTGGATATTCTTAGACTTCAGTCTGAACACTTAATTTCTTTAAATAACTTCCCCATTCTTCATCACTGTTCTCTATTTTTGTTCTGTGCTCTTTAGAGTGGAGGTCTCTAGCAGCATTTGTCCCCAGCTGATAGCAGCTCTCCACAACGTCTGACATACAATAGCGCACATAAATAGAGCTTTAATTCAAGCAAAGATGGCCATCCAGGGAACCAAAATCATGCTTTTGGTTATAACACACCTTCCAACATACTATTTCATTGAAGCCATGAATGATTTAAGCAAGCAATGAGCTCATGCAAAACTGGTATTCAGATCCTATACAGGACATTTGTGATCTCGCTGAAGGCAGGGCAAACGCTCAATGGCAGTAGGCTGACCTTTCCCACAAAATAAGTAATTCACCACCTTGTTAGCATGAGAAGCGCTGAACAAAATGCTGAGAGAATCTGTGATACCAAAGAAATTACCACTCAGACAGATATATATACATATCTCCAAGTATATTTACTATTAAAGCATTTAAATAACTGGAAGCAATGCCATTTATATAGGTTTTTCGCACTATAAAGGAAATTGTTTTGGTATTTTCCTTTTTGAAAGTATCAGAAAATTCACTTATGGATTGATCCAAATCCCACCAAATTCAGTACACGTATGTGAAGTGCTGATTACTCTTGCACACCAACTTCTAAAGTTTACATCAAAACAAAAGGTTTCATAGTGTACGGAACTAAATCAGGCAGAAATGATGAATACACCACAAACTTAAGTACAATCACTAGTGATAATAGCATATAATCCTTGAAAACAAAAGTCGTGCCTATTGATTAGAAGAGATTCTGATCATTAACGTTGTTTTCCACAGTGCATAGCTTCAAAAAAAAGAATCTGAAATCAAACTTGCATGGCTGTGATAAAGCATCCTATTACGAGTGGTCCAGAGTGACCCAAATATGTACTAAGAATATAAATGTTTAGGGTGATCATTTTCTTTCAGCAAAGTAGGTCAAAGAGGGTGTTATATGAAGCATACTGGAATCCACAGGAGATTTTGAAACATTTCCTTCAACTGGGAACCAGACACGTAAAGAAGAAACACAATGTCTCCAAATGATTTTATGAAAGTTTACATGATGATTTTGGAAATGAACATTTTAGGAGGAACAATATTAATCTAAAAATTATTTAAATTGAAATTGTTTTCCTTTACATTCCAGATTTTCACTTAGATCAAACTGCTAATAAGTGTGAT
The DNA here is from genome assembly GCF_964106895.1 of Numenius arquata. Lineage (NCBI taxonomy): Eukaryota > Metazoa > Chordata > Aves > Charadriiformes > Scolopacidae > Numenius > Numenius arquata. The sequence continues at coordinate 31,496,543 of NC_133584.1, forward strand.
AACAAACTGCTCATAACCTGCATAGTAACAGGTTATTTTAGTATATTAGTTTGAAGTTTTTAAACAATATTTTATAAGTCAAAATGAAAAATACATTTCAGGCAAAATTAAAAAGCCTATTCTTCCATTAGTGGTCACCTTCCTTTCTCCCCTTGAACTCATGTATAAAAGAACCACTGCAAGCAGCAGTATGTTACTGTATCCATTCAATATTCTGGACAACAGATTTATTTATTTTGGATTTTCTAAATTTTACTTTAGTCTGAAAGAGTTGTCTCGCATTAAATATTAAATATCCCTGTAGATAACAACCCTTCAAGGTTGTTAGGCTCCGTTTTGTAATTTTTGATCTTCCTAGACTAATCCTGCACTGATTTAACAGTTTAAATCCTCTGGTGGAGCCATGCTATGACATGTTATTACTGCTCATGGCTTTGTGACTAGGGATATCCAGCCTACTCGGCCAGCTAATGTTGGGTATGTGATGAATACCATAAATTCATCTTAAATTTGTGCAACAGGAGGTGGGCACTCGTGGAACGACATATAAATAAATGCATACATGCCATGAAAGCTTCACAGAACTATCTGCATCCTACATCATACTGTTATTCAACATTGTGTCACAAATTATTGTTTTAAAGAGACATCTATTATAGCAAATCCCCCGTTAAGATGTCCCTATTGTTTTCAGATCTGAAATCAGGAAAAAAAAAATAATAATCAGTTGCTGAATACCGAGATGCTGGTACCCGGTGAGCTGTTAGAATTTGTGACAAAGTAGGCCAATGCTCCATTTCTATAATATTAAAAAACCCTATTAAAATTATTTTAGACCAGCTGAACAAGATACACAAGCCTGGAACTCCAAACGCCAAGATTTCATTAATGTGAGTATCTTTTTTTCTGCTGTTAGATGAAAGTAAGAGGATGAAAGAATTATTTTCCTTGTTTTTTGAGGGCCTCTGTCAAATCTGGCAGTAAAACACAGGGGAAAACTCTCTCTTAGTTTCTAAGTAAGTATTATAAAACCCCACAATAATATTTTGGCTTTGTAGTCATCACAATAAGAAAATATATTTTTGCATTCTTATTTCATCATTCATAAAATTGGATGGATTGACTACATGCAAAGGCTTTACAAGCCCACAAAAGCTGGAAGCGAGCCCTGTTTTTTTGACAGAAACTTCATGAGATACTTCAGTCACAGCACTGAAGATGAAGAGGACAAATTCTCCCGAGCCCTTAAATTCTGGCCCCTGCCAGAGTGTTCATTGAGATCTACTTGCCAGTGCTTTGATCCGGGCTAAGCATCTCAGATGGAAGGCTGTGGAAAGGGATCGAGACATAAGGAAACTGGGTCTTAGTGCAAATGTGGCGATTTTGAATATTATTTTAATCAGTGACACCAAAGATGATCTGTCTATGGAAGAAATGCTGATTAAACCACGTATTTCCAAACCATTTTCTTCAAAAAATAATAGTTACGGCTTCCTTTTTTGACCTAGTTCCTTTTATTGTTCAACACCCTTCAGTACTTCTAGAAACACAATCACCCATTGTACACCTGTCACGTCTTTTGTAAAATGCAACACCTTTTCAAAAAGGAAAAATACTGACTTTCATCCATTTTCCTAAGCCATTTATCATATTCAAAATTGTAAAAACCTTCAAAGGTTCAAAAAAGAAACAGGAGGCTTTAATCTAAATGCTCTCTATTTACATTATGGTTCTAAAATGTGACTAGAAATAGTTTTTGGAAAAGATTTTGCACTTCATACAGTCAAGCTCGATGAAAGCAAATCTGAAGAATGGGAGGGTACGCATAATCCTGTAGAAAGCTGTCAGGTCCTTGCAATTCCTTCCTGAAAGTCATTGCTAGGCAGTCTTGGTACCAAAACTCAAAGTAACACACGAATTCATAAAACACAAGCTTGCCAAGTCCAGAGCATCTCTCAGTGATAGGCAACCACCATTTCCCTTAAAAACTCAAATTACATGAACAAAACTGTACTTTCAGTTGCCACTGTGAACTCTAACAACAAGAAACCATTCTCCTCGTTATTGGTTAACCTTATTTTTGTGAGCTGTGCTGATCTAACTTGAACCAGATTGCCTGTGAAAACAAAATTTGCATTTCTTGCCTTAATGTTTGCTGACACAAGTGATGAATCGCGTGATGTCTGTGGCAGGAATATCCTGCATTTTGATCCCTCAACAAAGCCTGCAGCTGAACCACAAACCAGTTCTATACATACAAATACACTGACTGATGTGCTTGATAAACGTGACTATATGTACAGAAAACAAAGACTCAACACACCTCTCTCACAGTTTTTCAGCCTTCGGAGGAAAGGGGGGAAATGCTTTAAACACGATGTGGAAGACAAAGAGCATAATACTACTGAGAAGCACCGTGAGGCTTAATTTGCTGTCTGTTTACAACTTTTAGTGACAATCTGATGAACAACGTCCAAGTGCATTAAAGTAATTCAATAAAACATTGAAATAATTGTATTAATGTTAAAATTCTCAGCAACACCAAAAAAAGCCTTCAAGCACAGTGAAAAAGAAGTGAAGGAAACCTTCCACCCACCAACCAAAATTTCCACCCCCTCTAACAGTGCCGTTTCTCAAGCTAATATCTAGGAAAACCAGTAATCAGGGGCAAGAATTAAAATATGTCTGAAACTGGAAAGAAAGTACGTTGAAAACGTGTTTCAAAATTTAAGGGGGAGGAAAAAAAAAATAAAAAAAAATGTCTTGCCCTACCCTTCCTCTGTCCTTTCCACTAAGCACATTTCAGAAATAGGTGTTTTACATGGGAGAAACGCATCCCCCTGGAATTCAGCCTATTTTTGCGAGCGACGTGAAGGGCCCCCGCCGGCCGGTGCCCCCCCCGGGTGTACGCCTTCTCCCCCAGCCCCCCCGACGGAGCGGTACCCAAGGATGGACACCAGGGCCGGGTGGGTGGGGGGGGGGGTGGGGGGCTTGGGAAGGGGGATGCGCCTTTCTCCCCCCGTGGGAGTGACTCCGGCAGCGCTGGGGCCGCCCGCGGGACCCCGCTAGAGTTACGCGAGGCGGCCGCCAGCCACACCGCGGCTGCGGCTCCTACGCGCCGTCTGGTCAGCGGTGTTTCTATCTCCTAAGGGTCTCCCCCCGACTTCCCCGTGCTCTGGCCCACGGCAGACAGGACGGGGATGGAGGGCGTGCGAGCAAAGCCTCCCCCCGAACTTTCACGGCCCGCTTAAGGGCGGTGCGAGCCCCCTGCGCACCCGCGCAGTGCCCTGCGCTCCCCCCCGGCCCCGACTCTGTCTGCTGCCCCCCCCCCCCCGCCCCAAGCCAGGGCTGCCTCCGCCTCCCAGGGCACTAATTAGCTCTAAACAATCTTAAATACCATCCCTGCCGCTGCACGGGCTTCTCTGGGAGGTTTTTCACGGGAGACGAGCTTCCCCCTCATTAAAGGTGGCTGCGTTTGCTGGGCTCCGAGCTCTTAGGTGCTGGGAGATGCGCTGACGTGCAGGACACTAAAAGTGTCCCTCATCCCTTCCTTCCCCCCCCCGTCCCCGTCCCCCCCCGTCCCTGCCCGCGGTCCCCTGGCACCGCGGCAGCTGGAGCAAGTTCAGCTTTTCTTCTTCCACAGCCCTGGGGCTTGGCTGCCCTTAAAGAAAATCCTCTCCTAACAACGTGGCAATGTTACAGCCCCCCACAAAGCAGCTTCTATGTGGGGGGCTGGGAGCTTGGCGCTGCCTCGCCGCAGACTGGGAGCTTTGTGGCCATGCAGAAAACAAGGAGAGAGGGAACATTTCCTGCATTAAAATGCAATACCCTGGGCTCGATGATTTATCCCTTGCCGCAGGGAAACATTCACCCCCCCCACACACACAACTTGTTCCCACATGGCTGCTCTGAAGGACCCCCCCTCCCGTACCTTGCAAGCTAGAGGCCCCCATCTTGGTTGAGATTATGCTTTCTCTGCCTGTGATGCCCCCGATGTGCTTCCCAAAATCCCCCCCTGACCTCCTCAAATTGTCAGGAGGCCAAAACAGGAGGTATGAGGCAGAGGGGCTGGGCAGAGGCTGCCACACTAATTGCTGGACCCCCCTCTTCCTACCCTTCCACAAATCCCCGTTTCCAGCAGGACGAGGCAGCTGCCAGGACTGTCACATCAACCACCCCCTTGCTGATACTACTATGAGATCTGGAGCCTTCATCTCCTGGAGTCAGAGCTCCCAGCAGGTCAAAACAGCATGTCCTGACTCCGCATGGTGCCTGGCATCTTTATGCATCACAGTCAGAGGGTTCACCCTGAAGAGCTGCATTTGCTTTTGCTTTGGTTCTAGGCTGCTGAGGTGTGGCCCAGTTGAGACTGGGTGACCTGACCATGGCAAATCTCTTGGTCTTTTAGTCATGTTTCCTGCACGCCTTTGGAAACGTTCTCCTTGCCAAGTCGAGGCACTGTATTTTTTTATGTCGGGTGGTTGCAGTAAAGAGGAGATGAGGGGGGGAGAGCAATTCGTGGGTTGCCACCTGTGGGGGCTGAAAACAGATGGATCCTACTTATGAGGAGTATCAAGAGTGCTCAGCAGAACTATACGCTGAAGGTTAGGCCAGTTTAGAAATGAAAATGCAGCCCTCTCTGCCATGAGGGGGTGTGCATCTTCTCCAGCTCTTTTGCCTCGTCTCGAGGCGAGCTGGAGTGGAAAGCAAGTCAAATGAATGTGAGTATTGAGGAGAGCCGGCAGCAGGACCCACGTATTGGCGTGGGATTCAATCCCCCCTCCAAGAAGCACCTACCTTCTTTTGGCGGCCGCTTGGCTTCTCTGGTGAGGTTGCAGACCTGGGTGGTTTGCAGCTCCTGGGTCAGGCAGCCCTCCGTCTGCTCGTTGAGGGGCAGCACCACGTTATTGAGCAACACCAGAGACTGGTCGTCTATTCCCCATTCTCCCAAATGCTGAGGGCAGGTGCACTTTGTATACATGATCCCACAGGACTCGGTTCTCCCATGCTCGGATTTCAAACAGCTCTCCAACCAAGTGCATAACACATGGCACCCAAACTGGCTCGGGCTCACCTTGTTCAACACCAAAAACTCAAAGAAGGATTTTTGGTCGTCTTCTTTTTTGTGTGATCCTGGGAAATCAATAGGGTAGACGCGGCGTATCTGAATAAAATTCTTATCATACTGCAGAAATACAAAAGCATTCTTGGAATCGCAGAGCTGCATTATAGAGTGGTTATTTTTTAAAAGATCCTTTATTTTTTCATGGGAAAAATGATCAAACTGATAAGCCAAGAGGGAAAAGTTGGAGCAGCTGAGGTCCTTTTTGGAAAATTTCAGGTAAATACTATATTTGGTCGGATCTGGATTTTCCAGCGTCCAAGTGCAGTTTGTGAAGTTTTTAGGAAACATTTCACTTACAGAATACGATCCATAAATGACCCCCTTCACCAACGTGGAACACCAGAAGTCTTGGGCAGCGTTAAATCCAAACATAACCAGTAGATAGGTGGAAAATATATAAATCAGCAAATTACGAACAGCCTTCATCCTATGTCATTTGGCCTGCAGGAGACGAAAGGAAATAGAAATGCAAGTAGACTTCTTCACGCATTGAAAAGCAAACTCCTTCCAATATTCGAGCCAGCTGTTTCTCAAGCTTGCAGTTAGAGCCCCTTTCGGAAAGAAGGGCAGGTAATTTTTATTTTATAACGCCAGGGACGGGTTGGCTGCTGTGTGCACAGCGCCACCAGGCGGCCGCCGCCGCCGCCACCTCTCCTACAGCCAAATTAAAAACTTAACGTCTATTAGATTATTAATAGGAACGTCCTCTCCTCTCTAGGATGCAGTCATCATGGCGTGGACTAGAACTGCTCAACGTAGCTAAAAAATCTAGGCCCCTTACCCGACAGACCAAGAAAAGGGCAATTTATTTATTTATTTATTCAAAAAGTAAATGAGTAGCCTGCTAGAGCCATATCGGTGCATGCACAAAATGCACTTGCAGAATTTCACCGGAATAGAACAAGAAAGCTAGTGGCGTCTGTTGTTATATATTATTTTTCTATTAAGTCTGAGAAGTAACTGTGAAGGATTACAGCCCTAATTTAAAAATGCACAAATTATTATCTGCTACAGAGGGAACATTATCTCCCATATGCCCACACGCCGTCGCCCTGGCCACCTGGTATAGAGAGGTCTCTATAAAAAGAGAATCCAGGCAAGAAATACTGAGATTAATGTATTAATAAATTTTTGAGACTATCAGAGAAAGAAACACAGACAGATGGATGAAACTAGTGCTGGTCTGACACCACCACAAAGTGCCGGCTTTTAAGATAATAATCCCAATGTACTCCAACCTCTAAGAATATATAAAATGAATATATAAAATTAGTATCTACACCCGGTAGCTGTATATAGCTGGCAGTGCTACAGTCGGATCTCTGCACCTACTAGACTGCACTTGCCCTCTTATTATGAATATCTTGTACTGTCTGATTAGCTCCTGTGTTTTGCAGATGTGCGCTTGAATGATGAAAGACATACTACATTTTCTCTGCTAGTATCTCCAAATTAAGCTGTTTTACTGCACCTGTCAACCGTTACAGCCTCCACATGCTCCGTTCTTTTAACAGTGGCCTGGGTTAATAAAACGAACCTTAGTTATATTTACCTCTGCAATGTTATCCAAAAAAATTCAAATGGAACGATTTCAGCATTAACCTTTCAGAAGTTGCTTATCTCTCAGGAGTGAGTAGCTTTTCACCTCCTGCTCTTAAATGCGAGCAGACAGAAGCGATGCCAAGCAAATTTAAAAACTCCCTAGATTGCGGTCTCTTCCACTGTTGCTCTGTAAGCAGAGGCAGACCCTGGCAGGCACCGGTACCGAGTTTTGATGTGTGTCTTTGCCCAGCTTTTCATCTCCTCACCAAACAGCAAGGCATCTTCTGTCTCCCATTGCGTAACACACAGCAAATCACTGGATTAAGCTCCCTTGAAGAGATTTTTGTATCTCTCAAATTACAATTCAGACTCTGAACCTTGAAATGGGCAAAGCAGCACCAACTCTAACCCTCTTTATAGCAGAGGTTTTAAAAAGAAAAAAAAAAAAAAAAGGCAAGCTGCTGCCGAGTCTATCCACACGGCTGGATTTTCTCCTTTCTGAGCGTCCATCTCAATGAATACCATGGTCCTCCTTCTCCAAATAGGGTCGGTACAGCATTTAAGGTTTTAAGAAGAGAAACTTATCGGGAATTCTGGAAACAATTTCCCCTTTGCTGAAGCACTTTGCAGGCAATGCAGTTCTGCGCAGTGTTATTCAGGATGGTGTAGGCGTTGAAAGCCAATGTGACAATAAGTGTCTAAATTAGGTATTCCATCCATGAAAAGGGGTTAATTTTATAATCTGGAGAGCAAAAGGGGGGGCTTATTTGCTTTTCTGTTTGAAAAGGAAAAAAGCCTCTGACTTCTTCCATCCTATGTAATATTTGCAATAGAAAAATAAAGACGTCTGCAGTGCTAGGCTGTTTTCTATGAAGAAACGTAATCAAATAGCCCTCATTTTAGTTCTGCGTTTCTTCATGCGAGGCTACTGGAACACAACATTGTCTTAATCTCGCTCTCCCCGTGTGCATCACAGACACACACCTGCACACACACACCCCCCCGCATTGAGTGTGCTGGCAGCATTTTGTTTAGTTTGCAGTATTGCTAAATACAAGAGTGAAATCTGCTCACTGAAAGGATTAGGCACTCCGATTAAAAAGATCGTTCTTTTCCATGGAGGAGGGAGTTAAAAACGGCCACAGAGGCTTAAGGTTGCCCATCTGGGAAGGGGGAGAACCCTCTCCTGCTGTAAAGCAAACGGGCGTTTAGTTTGGATGTTCCCCAAACAGATTTTTCTAGGTGACACTGTAGTTTAGCCGAACATAGACGGCGCCATCACTCCACTTATTTTTCCCCCTAACAGAAGACCCACTGACTTCTCTTATTTTAACTTCCTATTAACCTAAGATCCCCCCCCTCCAAAATTACCCCAATCGTGCACGAACCTCAGGTTTTCTCGGTCTCGCCGGGAAGGGCTCTCAGGGATGCAGACCTGGCGCAAAACGGACTTCTCTAACTTTTAAACTGCAGCGCTGAAGTAAATGCGGAGATCATTCTGTCTGTGCTGTCTCTCTATCCTTCAGCAACAGCCTGTCCCCCCTCCTCCTCCGCCTCCTCCCCGGAATCCCAAACGAAAAGCTCTCCAGTCGTAATCCCTGGAAATGGGAGATGGAAATGCCCCGGGCACCCTTACCTTCCACTCCGAAAGCTGTCAGGCTATTTCTCTAAAACACTAGCACCACAGGCACACGTCCCAACAACAGTGATGGAGAGATTCCCCTTCTGTCGGAAGCACCGTTTCCCATTTTCCCCGGCTCAGGTTGAAAATCAAGATTAAAAAAGCAGCAGCAGATCAAAACCGCAGAGAGAAAACCCCCGCACGCCACACGCACACCCCACCGAGGGAAAAAAAAAAAAAAAAAAAAAAAAAAAAAGCAGCAGCTTTGGCTCCGGATCCACCAAATCCAACCACATGAAGGGAAAGGAAAAAAAAAAAAAACCACCAAAAAAAAAACCACCTCAAACCAGCGAGACTGCAGGGGAAAAAATGGAAGTGGCTGAGCAAGCGAAGGTTTTTTGTTGCCTTTTTCTTTTTTTTGGTTTTTTTTTTGTTGTTTTGTTTTGTTTTTTTTTTTTACTTGAAACAAAGTCTCAGCCCAGCAGCCCGATGAGCGGCGATGCCAGGGAGGCGACGGTCCGAGCGGAGGGCTAAGGCGCTATTGCGGATTTGTTGGTGGCTTTTGGTGATGGTGTTGTTATTACTAATAGACTTATTCCTCTTTCCTCCCTCCTCCTCCTCCTCCTCCTCCCCCGTCAGGCGCTAATGGCCGGACAGCGGCGGGGGGGGGTCCTTGGCTGGCGATGTCGGGAAGCGGTGCGAACGCCGGGCGCGCAGGGAGCGCGGAGGGAGCGCCTGGGCCGCTGCCTGTGCCTGCGAGTGCCAGAGCCGGCCGCCGAGCCTCCGCGGGCGCCGCTCTGCGAGTGCGCGCCTGTGCGCGCCCCCTGCGCCTCCCCCTCCCCCTCCTGCGCGCCCCTCCGCCGCCCGCTGGGCGCGCGGGGGGGGTGATGATGGGGGGGGTGGCTGCGGGGCCCCGCTCTCTCCCGAGGCGGCGTGCGCGCCCCTGCGCCCTGCTCCGCGCGTGTGCGCGCCCGGGTGCGCGCGGCGCTGCTCCCGGCCCGCCGTGCCTCGCCACGTCACGGCCGCTCGGCACCCGGCACGTCCCCAAAAACCTTGTTTTGTTGTTTTGGTTTTTTTTTTTTTTTTTTTGCGTCCGGGAGGTTTTTTCTTCTCCTCGGTTCCCAGCCCCGCGGCCGGCTGCGCCCCGGCGTAAGAGCAACGCGCAGGCGGGGAGCGGGGGGAAACGGGGAGGGCGGGGGCGGGAAGCCCCCACTCCATCGTCTCCTTCCTCTCTTTTCTTTCTTCTAAAGCGCGGACCCCCTCCGTGGCAGCCCCGAGAGCTGTCACTCCGCCACCGCGGAGCGGATCGGCTGCCACCGGGCTCCGAGGAGAAGCCCTTCCCGAGCGGCCGCCCGCCGCCGCCAATAGCCGTTCCCTCGGCGGGGCTGCAATTAACGCCGGGTTTTGTTCCCTTTGTCCGCAGCGCGGCGGCGTCCCCCTGCCCCCGGCTGCTGGCGTCCGGCCGTCCGGGGGTGAGCAGCCGGTGGGTGCCGGGGGGATGTTGGGGGGGGGGGGTGTAAAGGGAAGAGGAGGGGGTGCCCAGTGCCGGGTACCCGGCGCGGGAGAAGCGCTGCCCCCCCCCCCCCCCCCCCCCCCCCGCGGGGGTCTCGCCGCCGGGATGCCCGCGGAGTTTGCGAGGCGGCCGTGGCCGGAGCAGCCCCGTTAGCGGCGGGTGGGGGCACGGAAGGCGGGGGAGTTTGGCGGGAGAAGCCCTGCCACAAGGCAGGCGTATTCCCCCCGCTCCCTTCCCATCCGGTTTTTGGTTGGTTCTTTTTTTATTTTTTTTTGATATTTATTTTTTATCATTTTGGTATAGCTTGGTAGGGTTGGATTCGCATCTTCTCCCTCCCCGCCGCCTGTGTCTCTTCTGCTCCCCAGGGAGGGCTGGCTTGTCCTCTGGCCCTTCCCGCCGGGCGTGAGAGATGGGGGCAGCGTACAGGAGATATCCAGCGTGAAAATTAGGAGATGACATTTTAATAAATATTGCTGTCAGTCACCAGCTCACAGCCCGGCTGCCGTGCGCTCCCGCCGCTGCCATCCAGCACGGAGAACAAAGCCTCGCCGGGGCTGTGGGGTCTGGCTCCCCGTTACGGCCCCTCTGCTCTTTCAAAGTTCACGGGAAACATGAGTGGGTGGTTTTGAGCGCAGCCTCCCACCCACCCACCCCCATGAAACGAAAGTTTAAACTGCTGGAAGATGTCCAGACTGATCAGTCCTTAAAGCGAAGTGTTTTCTCCCCGACACCCGCGCCCTAGTCCCTGCAAGGTTTCAATTGCAGTGATACAGACCTTTTATGATTACAATTACACGCTGCACAAATTCTGATCAGAGGTATTACTGGTCACAAACCACTTTTGACCAAAGTAAACGAAAGTATGGTTGTAGCTTTTTACTGTATTTTCCGTAGGTACAAGCTGTAGATGGCATCCCTGCTAGCTGTTACAAACATAAATACTTTATGCCCCCGTTGTCAAAATAAAACAAAAAAAATATCTGCCCAAACCAGGGAAAATGTGAGAGATGTGCTCGTTCTACACCCGGCAAACACGATGCAATGAAAACTGAACCATTACTGACGTAGAGATTCTCTCATGTTCAGTGACACTCCATGATGTATCTGTTGGTGATCGTCATGTTGCTTGAAATACTTCGGCGGAAGTTTGGTTCATTGACAGGTTGATAAGAGCAGATCAGATCAAAAGTATACACACAATGCAGCATTTAAATATCTTTTTTACCTTCTTTATATTAAATGAAGAACTTGAGGGTGAGTCACAGGAAAAAACATCCTGAATTAACTCTTTTTGCCTGTTTCCTATGGCACTGGCAAGTTGTAGCACCTGTAATTATGAGTGGAAATGAAAATTGCTAAAGACGATGGTTTACCGTACATTGTGTATTTATTAATCATCTCCTAGGCATCCCAACCCAGTGATTAACTCCCACTTTTCAAATTTGTGAAGACGTGGCAATGCTGGAAAGGAATCTGGGAGAGAATCCTTGGCCTCTTTTCTACAAACTGAAGGAAATTTTTTTTTTTTTTTTAATCAATTAGGTTGATGGTTGGACTAGATGATCTTAAAGGTCCCTTCCAACCTAGATGAATCTATGATTCTACGATTCTATGGAAGTTGCACAAGTCATACTTAGGTTAACTATGGGAGCTGAAGAGCAAAGAGATAGGATGGCAGCACAGAGCACTCTGCAGATTTCTTCTCAAGATTTGTTTCAATCAGACTTTAACAATGCAGGTTTTAATTACTGGAACTAACTCTACAATAAGCTATGCCATTTAAGTACACAAATGTCCACGATCCACTTGTAGGTGCCTTTCTGCTTGAACTGAGGCCAACACCAGAAGTAATTTGGTTGCCAGGTGTCATGGGGCTGCATTTGAGATGACAAAACCCAGGGATTTTGATAGTCTGGAAGTGAGAGTCGGGATACAAAATAGAAATAAATAGAAATGTAGCAATATCTTTGTTTAAATTGGGCACGCAGACCATTTGTGTTTGGAACGGTGCTGGTTTTTTATGTACATTTAGTGCTAAACTCCAGTATGAAGGGCAGATGTGAAGTGAACCTCTACGTGTCCTTCAGAAATACTGAGTGGATCCAGCTTGTTTGAGTACCTCCGTTAAAACCTAGGAATAAGGTATTAATACATGCCCAGGGTGTTTCACGGGAGGGCTGTCAGGACTGCCTGGCACACACGGTGCCACCTGTACTACAAAGAAAGCATCAAGGCACTGAAAGAAGCGTTGTGTTGCTCGGCAGTAGCGTGTGGCAGGGACAGGCACGACACAGGGAAGGCTGAGTTTGTAGTGCTGCTTTCTAGACTCCATACAATTGCTTCAGCAAGGTTGGGCTTGTTCCAAACTTGGGAAAGGGGAGGAGAGTAATATTTTTAAGTAATTTCTGTATTCGTGAGAAAAATGAGGCTTACTCAATTTAATAAGTTGTATGGAATAAATTAAAGGGTTTGTTTAGTTGTGTGTTTTTTTTTTTTTTTTACTTCCAATCTACAGTAGCACTTTGAGATCATTTGTATCGTGGTCAGCAGCTAGATGGTTTTAGCCCAGGTTTTAGTGAACACAGCACAAAATTCAACCCAATTTTAACATGAACTGTAATTCACTGACATTTTTTGGTGCAAATTTTAGAAGGGAGGCCACAGTTTAAAGCAAATGGCTTTGGAGCCCGGACTGTTCTCTCACTCAATCACCTGTCACCCTTAGGGGGACTCATTTCAAGTCAAGGTCACTGTTGAAACCCTCAGCGTCACTCCTTTGAGCAAATAAAAGACAGTACGTCTCCAACACTGAAGGCACACATTAAAAAAAAAAAATCATAAAGAGGTTTTTCAACAAAGACTTTTGTAATTTATTCTTAATTCTTTATTATTTTCATCATGTTTAACTGACTAAAGAGCTACAGACACTTAGATATGTCACCTTATTATGCACAATAATGGAAACCGTTTCTATAGAGCCAACTTACAGGTAGGAGTCAAGTGCTATTTTTACTGAGGCTCTCAGCTGACGTAGAAATGACACCGGTCTGTTCCCCACATCCAACTTTACTCAGACACGTAAGACCCATCAAAGCACAGATTGTCTAGTCTACATCACAGATTCTGCTGCGTTACACCAAATTTCTGTAAGAACAGTATTTCCTTCCTATAACTAAGGGAAAATTTTAAATCCAAAGCTGGTGTGACCATCTCAAGAGAAACGTTATTTAATTTAATCTGAAAAAAAAGAAATAAAATGGATGATGCTGGCCATATTACAGCTATTGTAAAATTAAATAAATACCTAAATATGAAAAGAAGAAAAATCTTGTGTTGCTCTAACAAGTTGAGAGCGAGTGTAAATTGGAAATAATTTCATAGTCTTGTATATGCTTTTTTTTCCCAGTATGTTACAAACCGTTAAGAGATGGTGCATTTCTCTAGTGTGTTCAGATTCTAAACGAATTTAAGAAAGATGGGGACAAACTTTTTAGCAGAGCCTGTTGCGATAGGAGAAGGGGTAATGGCTTTAAACTAAAAGAGGGAAGATTTAGACTAAATGTAAAGAAGAAATCTTTTACAATGAGGGTGGCGAAACACTGGAACAGGTTGCCCAGAGAGGTTGTAGATGCTCCATCCTTGCAAACAGTCAAGGCCAGGCTGGATGGGTCTCTGAGCAACCTGATGGAGTTGAAGATGTCCCTGCACATTGCAGGGGAGTTGGACTAGATGTCCTTCAAAGGCCCCTTCTAACCCAAGCTATTCTATGGTTCTGTGAGTATTCGTTTTCTCTTTGTCATCAAGAGGAAATATGAATTTAGTAAATAATAGGTTATATTCTGTCTTCTCAATTTTAAATATATTTTGAAAGGTTATAAGATACTATTGGAATTTTATTAGAGAAGTGATTTTTATTTTCATAAATAGTTAATTAATAATGCAGCACCAGTAGATGGTGCTCAAGAATATATAGCATAACTGAGGGGTAGGGGTGATTAAAAATATCTATTTTAAAATTGAAAAATTTCAGGGAAAGTGTTGGTTTTCTTTTGAGAAGTTGATTTTTCATCAGAAAACAGTATCTTTTTCCAAATTTCAAGCAAACCTTTGGTTGGATGACAATTTTTAAGTTGAAAAGGTCAGTGATTTGCTTGCTTATTTGTTTTCATGCTTTGTATGGCTTTTTCAGTGAAGATTTGTACAAGAACTTTTAGATTCTGCTATTCAGTTTAAATATTTTTATGTTGTTATTCAGTCAATTATTGGGCTAGAAACAGTGAAATTAATGAAATAGGTGACACTAGGAGCATGGGAAAAAGGGGTCTTAAGCACATCTGAGGCCTGTGCAGCATCCTACCTCAGTCAGTGGCCCTTGAACACTCCTGAGGAAGGTGCAGAAAACCCAGAATAGGAGTATTTTTGGCAATAATTTTGGCTTCATAAAGTCTGACCCAGTCTCTGGTATGTAGAGATCTGTTTAAGTCTCCAAATAAGTTTTGGTTCCCCTGCAATACTCCTTTAGCTAGTTTAACTCCATACATTCTTACTGCCCACATAAGCATCTAGATCTTTTCAATCTTATATTTTTTCTGGCTCAGCATTATGAAATAACGAGTCCCACAGCACAAATGTATACTGTGTGAAAACTGATGTGTATCGCTACTGTTAAATTTGCTGCTATTTGCTTTAATTGTGTGTCACCATAGTCTTGAATTAAGGCAGGGAGAATGAGATTCTGGAATACTACTAGCAATTATTTGACATATTTTTATCATGCCTCTTTTTAATTTCCTTTTTAAGATAATTGCAGTTATTCCAATTTATTTCCACAAAACCATGCTTTTTAAGGAACTTCCATCACTCTTATCGCTTTTCTCTTAAACACCCTCTAGTTTTCTGATATCTTTCTGAGATGTAGAAACCAGTGCCGCACACAGTAGTTCAGATCAGGCTGCAGCACTGACTTATATAATGTTGTTTATCATCACAGTCCTGTTCTTGATTAATTTTAATATCTTGCTTCTTTCTTCTGATAGCTGCTGCACTGAACAGATGTCTTCAGTTAACCGTCTATGTCTCTTCTTTTTATTAATGTCCTGTGAAAAACTTTGACAAGGCCTTTAGGAAGTTTAAATAGATGATATCAATTGGTTCTCCTTTGACCACTACGGTAGTTTGCAGATGTGTTGAAAACTTTCTAGAAGACGAGCGAGACATCATCTTCCTTTGCACAGATCTATCATCTCATGGCTTTCTGAGTGTTATATTTTCTTTTTTTTAATTTGCCAGGTACAGATGTAAGATTTATAAATCTTTGATTCCCTGAATCATCCCAAGCCTTTTTATAATATATGTGGAACATTTGCTGCTCTCTAACCTTCCAGTACAGGAGATGTTTTCCAATTAGAGATTGCATAGCTCAACTAGTTCTTGTTCAAGATTTTCAGTCCTGGTGGCTTTCTGCTTTTTAAATGATTGATTTGTTCCAGCAACTCCTCATCTGATAGTACCTCATTTTTATTACCCAAGAGTAGGTATCTCCCTAACATCCTCTATTGTGAAGGCTGATGCAAATAAATCTTCTACCTTCCTAGCAACATCCTTCTCTTCCTTAATTGCTGTCTTTATTCTCTGAAGTTCCCAGCAGACACAGAAACTCTTACAAGCTTCTTGCATTTGATATATTTAAAGTTTCTTTTAATTCGTTTTCATATTTTTAACTGCTTGCTTTTCAGCAGTTACTTTGCAATAGTTTTCCTTCTTACCTCTTTACTGTTACAGCTTGTGAGCATTTTCCTCATTTCGTGAATGCTACCTTTGCAGATTTTGACAGTCCCCTGCTTCGCTCAAGTAGCATCTCAAATCCTTTCATTTCACTCCACTGCTTTGCAGCTTACCTTCCTTCTTTATCTCCTCCCCTTCCCCATATGTGCAGTTATCAATGGAAATATTCTTGGGTTTGGGAGCAACATGAATGCCACATTTAAGGACCTCACTGCCTTTAATTTTGATACTAGGGTTGGTTTTGCTAGCTACCATCCATTTTATTGAATACCTCTGTCCAAAGGTTAGTGTAATGACATTTTTTAACATGTTATCTCATGCTAGATGCATTTGACATCATTATTTTAGGATGATTGCATATTAGTTCGGCTATTTTTAATCTTTATATTCTTTCTGCTTATTGTGGTTGAATTCTAAAGGTGTGTCTAAACTGTACTTGAATGTGGGTCTACAGCTTATCAAGCTGAGCTGGTTGATTTAAGGTTATCTTATGTCTTCCAAGGTGACAGTCATTTCTGTCTGTCACCTTCTGTCTGTCTTCCCTCAATTATGTGCTGTTTCAAGAAGTAACTTCCTGTTCTTCTGAGAAATTATGTCTTTAAGATTTGCCATTTACCAATTTGATTTTTTTCTAATTGGGGTCTAAGATCTATGATTATCCTGTTTCATTACATTTTCTTGCTTTTTTCCTTTTCAATGCTCCACACTTAATATCCTAGTTGTGACCTGCATTCTTTGGCACATACCTTCCTGGGGTTCCATTCTCAAGTACTGTTCTCTTCACTTAAGGGGTTTTTTTCACACTGGAATTTATTGAATCTTTTACATACAAAGCAAAATTCTTTGCAGGACTGGTTTATTCTGTTATTCTGGGACAGTTTACAGCAAAGCACTGTGGTTTTTTTTGGTTTTTTTTTTAATTTATTTTTTAAAGTATTTATCCAGAAATTTTCCTGTGCTGCCACACTTCCATTGTGACAATAACATAAAGCCTTCCTCTACTGGAAAGCCTTTTGTTTAACCTATTTTGCTTTTAAGTTGTAATTTCACATAAATATTTGCAGTTCTTCATTTTGACCAGATGTCATTCTATGGCATCTTTCCTGAATTTGTGCTTCTTCAGTTGCATTTTTCATGGATACTCAGAAGTATTTGTATTACTAATAACATTTGTAGATGACTTGGTGTTCTTTGGCTCTTGTTTATGAGATGATCGGAACATTTTCTTCTAGTTTTTCAGTCTGTGAAATCTATATTTTCAGTACTTTATATCTTGCATGTATAATGGTTGTCATTTGAAAACAAACTTGTCATTAGCTCATGGTTGCATGTGCTTTGGGGGTGAGATTCTAACTAGTTGTACTGTTGTGTGCCTGTAAAGCTAGGAAGTACTCATGGCAGTCCCTACATGTGGGCTGGATCATAAGCTTTACCAAATTAATTGGAGAATATTTATGCAAAGATCAAAATAAAAACACGGCCACTGTTTCCATGTTAATTATCTAAATGCACTGAAATCCTCTTTGTACTGGGAGAAGGACAAATATTTTAAAAATGACCTTTCATCTCTCATGTTATTAATCTACTCTAGAATATTGCCTAGTCATTAATCAAATTGAACTGTCATAAATACAAAACCCCTGTATTGTTTTGGCTCTGTCTACTAAAAAGAAATAAATTTGGAGTTAATGCTGAATCCATCCTTAATGTCCTTCATTTTGCTTATGTAGTCTGGAGAAGAGCGATTTTATGTAACTTGTCTGTTGTTGAGATCACTAATCACACAGGAAAATGTTAAAAGATGGTGTCTTATGTTGACTTTTTTCTTGCATTAGTGAAAATGAAGGACTACTAATTCTATCCAGAGCGTAACTTTCTGCTGTTAGTAAGAGTTTAACGTTTAAAATGCACAAAATATACTGTTTGTTCCTTCAGCTATGATCTATGTTTTAAGGTAGCTGTATAGAATCTTGTTTAAGTAAGAACTTAGTGGAAGACTTGAGTTCAAATTTGCTTTTTGAGAGTTTGAAACATGCGTTTTTTCTTTCTCGTAACTTGTTAAGCCAGCAAAAAGGATAGCAGCATTTGGTTAGGGCTAACAAGGGCATCCTCAATTTTTGTAATTCATCTTAGGTCCCATTCAGGGAGACTCAGTCCACAATGTCTATTCAGCACAAAATACAGAAAGAATTTTATAAACTAGGATCAGAATCCAATTGACTCTCTATTCCCTTATGTCTTTGGTTCTAGTGAGTGGAAGCACAAAGAGTATGGTGGCACCATTACTATCATTACTTCTGTTAACATGCGATTACGACCATTACTTCTGTTAATAAAGTATGGCCTGCCCGCTTCCTTAAAAGAATAATACAATCATAGAATGGTTTGGTTTGGAAGGGACCTTAAAGATCATCTAGTTTCAACCCCTCTGCCCTAGGCAGGGACACCTCTCACTAGACCAGGCTGCTCAAAGCCCCATCCAGCCTGGCCTTAAACACCTCCAGGGATGGGGCATCCGCAACTTCCCTGGGCAACCTGTTCCAGTGTCTCACCACCCTCATAGTGAAAAATTTCTGCCTAATATCTAATCTAAATTTACCCTCTTTCAGTTTAAAACCATTACCCCTCATCCCATCGCTCTACTCCCTGATAAAGAGTCACTCCCCGTCCCTCCTACAGGCCCCCTTTAGGTACAGGAAGGGTGTTATAAGGTCTCTCCCCAGGGCCTCCTCTTCTCTAGGCTGAACAAACCCAACTCTCTCAGCCTGTCTTCATAGGAGAGATGCTCCAGCCCTCTGCTCATCCTTGTGGCCCTCCTTTGGACCTGCTCTAGCAGGTCCATGTCCTTCCTGTACTGAGGGCTCCAGAGCTGGACACAGTACACAGGTCTCACCAGAGTGGAGTAGAGGGGCAGAATCACCTCCCTTGACCTTCTTTTGATGCAAGAAGTAGTTTCCCTGTTTTCCTTCTTGCCCTTTTTTGAGACTGGAGTGATATTGGCTTTCCTCCAGTCCTCGGGCACCTCACCTGTTCTCCAGGACCTTTCAAAGATCTTGGAGAGTGGCCCAGCAGTGACTTTTGCCAGCTCCCTCAGCACTCGTGATTGCATCCCATCAGGACCCATGGACTTGTGGATATCCAGGTTACTTAACTGTTCTTTAAATTGATCTTCCTCAACCAAGGGGAAGTCTTCCTTCATCTAGACTTTCTCTGTTACGTCCAAAGTCTGGGACTCCTGAGGGCTGGCCTGAACAGTAAAGACTGAAGCAAAGAAGGCATTCAGCTATTCCACCTTCTCTGCATCCTCTGTCACCATGGCACCCGCCTCATTCAACAGCGGGTCCACATTTTCTCTCGTTTTCCTTTTGCCTCTGATATACTTGAAAAAAACCCTTCTTGTCGACTTTGACATCCCTTGCCAGGTTTAATTCGAAGAAGGCATTGGCTTTCCTCATTTCATCCCTACATACTCTAACCGCATTCTTGTAATCTTCCCAAGTGGTCAGTCCCTTCTTCCATGTATTGTAAACTTCCTTCTTCCACTTGAGCTTTTTCAGAAGCTCCCTGCTCAACCACAGGCTTCCCTTGCCTGATTTCTTGCTCTTAGGGATACACTGATCCTGAGCTTGGAGAAAGTGGTATTTGAATATCAACAAGCAATCTTGAGCCCCCCTACCTTCCAGAGCCCAATCCCTTGGGATTTCTTCGAGCATTTTCTTGAACAGGTCAAAGGTAGCCTTCCTGAAATCCAAGGTTGCAATCCTAATTGTTGTTTTGTGCATTCTACCCACGAACCTGAACTCTATCTTTTTATGATTACTACAGCCAAGGCTGCCCCCAACCTTTGTGTCCTCTCCCAGTCCCTCTTTGTTTGTCAGACTAGGTCCACTAGTACACCTCTCCTTGTTGGCTTCTCCATCACCTGAGTCAAGAAGTTATCATCAATACACTGGAGAAACCTCCTGGACTGTACATGCCTGGCTGCGTAGCCTTCCCAGCAGATATCAGGGTGATTGAAGTCCCCCATGAGAACCAATGCCTGCGATGATTGTGAGGCTACTTTCAGCTGTCTGTAAAAGGCGTCATCAGCTTCCCCATCCTGATCACGTGGACTGTAATAAACACCCACAACAGTGTCTCTCATATTGGCCTGCCCCTTATTCCTCACCCACAAGCTCTCAACTCTCTATTCCTCTGACCCCAGGGGGAGCTCGATACATTCCAGCTGCTCTCTCACATAAAGAGCAACTCCACCACCTCGCCTTTCTGGCCTATCTTTCCTAAAAGGGCATAGCCATCTATGATGGAGTTCCAGTCATGTGAGCTCACCATGTCTCAGTAATTGCAATGAGATCATGGCCCTGTGACCGCACACAGATCTCCAGTTCTTCCTGTTTATTCCCCATGCTGCGTGCATTGGTGTATAAGCATTTCAGAGAGGGAGTTGAGCGTGTAGTTTTCACCCTTGAGGGGTGGTAGACCTTTTGGCTCTCAAAAATACTAACCCGCTGCCCCACAAGTGCTGAGCTACTACACTCACGCACTTCTCTAGCAAGCCCAGTTACATCCTCACTCCCCCTGCAAATCTAGTTTAAAGCTCTCTCAATGAGCCCTGATAACTCTTGTCCTAGAACCCTTTTCCCCTTGTGAGACAAGCTATTCCCACCCATCACCAGCAGGCCTGGTGTCTTGTAAATCAAGCCGTAATCAAAGAACCCAAAGTCTTGCTGGTAACACCAGGCTCGGAGCCAGGCATTGATCTGCTGGCGCTTCCTATTTACACCCTCATCATTCACCCCAACTGGAAAGATAGAGGAGAACATGACTTGTGCTCCTGATCCCTTGACCAGTCATCCCAAGGTCCTGAAATCTCTCTTCATTGCCCTTGGACTTTTTTTCACTACTTCGTCACTGCCTACCTGGAAGATCAAAAGGATGTAATAATCTGAGGGCCGTACTAGGGAAGGAAGCTTCATCTTTACATCCTTAACCAGGGCCCCAGGGAGGCAGCAGACCTCCCTATTTGGTGGGTCTGGTCTGCATATCAGGCTTTTTGCTACCTTCAGTAGCGAGTCGCCTGTGACAATGACCCATCTTTTATTCTTTACTGCAGATGTTTTAATGTGGGGTGTGGTCCGACTAGATCTTGATGACACCTCCTAGCTGGAAGAACTGTCTTCCTCATCATTGTCCAGTTCCCCTTGTAGAACACTGTACTTGTTATGCAAAGGCATCTGGGAAGGTGGGGTAGTCACTGGGCAGGCATGACTGCAGCACCTGTTGCACTGGTCAGGAGCTTCTTGCCATTGTACCTTGTCCTCCAAGTCACCACATTCAGTCAGGCGGAGAAAGGACAGGGAGTTCTCTGTAGCAGGAGCTCTGTCTGCCTGCTTGGTTTCTATCGCAGGAGTCTGGGCGCGACTCCAAGCATGTGTCTCACATTCCCTGATGGCCCTCAACCTGCTTACCTCCTCCCTGAGCTCGATCACTAAGCGGAGGAACTCCTCTACCTGGGCAGGTATTTGTGCTTGGGATTGCTGTGATCCAGGTACAAGACCTTGCACTTGGCCTGGTTGAACTTCATGAGGTTTGCACAGGCCCACATTTCAAGCCTATCCGGGTCCCTGTGGATGGCATCCCTTCCCTCGAGCATGTTGACTGTGGCACATATCTTGGTGTCGTCAGCAAACTTGCTGAGGGTGCACTCCATGCCACTGTCCATGTCTCCAACAAAGATGTTAAACAGCATCAGTCCCATTACCGACCGCAGAGGAATGCCGTTTGTCACTGGTTTCCACTTGGACATTAAGCCGTTGACCGCAACCCTTTGAGTGCAACCATCCAGCCAATTCCCTATCCACCGAGTAGCCCATCCATCAAATCCATGTCTTTCCAATTTAGAGACCAGGATGTCGTGCGGGACAGCGTCAAGTGCTTTTGTCCAGGTAGATGACATCTGTTGCTCTCCCCACCAGGTTCAGGTTCCCATGAACCTGATTCGAGGAGAGGATTCTGAACTGTGTGTCCTGAGCATCAGGAAGTGGTAGTTGGTAGTTTGACATTAATTTAGGAGAGGTTTCAGGCAAATACCTTGTAGCAGCATCCACAGTTACGTGGGGCTTTCAGTTTCACCTCGCTAAGCATGCTGACTTTCTGAGGCACATAACTCTTCCCAAGAACCTTACTATAAGGAAAACAATACTAGCTCAGGCTTCCAAATTCCATGCTAAGGAATGGGATTGGAGTCTCCCCGTAGTCCTCCTCTGCATGCTTTTTTGATCCAAATGCATACATTTTTATAAATCAGTATGCTGTATCTTTAAAGACACTATTTTCTCAAATACCCAATATTTCCATGGAAAGACCATGCAAGAATTAGCTGAGTCAGCCAGGAAAATTCATCCTGGGAGGAAACAAAAGACAGATTATGCGACTGTGGTACTACAGACTCATGAGTGGCAAGGAAAGACTGAGTTGGGATTAATTATTCATTGTCTTTTCTAGCAAAAGGAACAGCAGGCATCAAATAAAGCTGGAAGGAGTCATGCTCAGAACAGAAGTGATTCTTCATGCAGCAGGTCATTGACCTTTGAAACTCTTTGTCAAAGGATGTTGTAGATAATTAAAAATTTTCATAGACACAAGAAAGAGAAATCCAGTGGTGGTGGTGGTGGTGGTGGTGAGAGGGGTGTCAATACACATGCAAAATCATATCCACTTCAGGGATTTCCCTGAACTGAAAATAATAGGAGGTTGGGAACGTATTAGGGGAGAATCTTGCCCTGTTCTTACTCCTCCTTCAGCATTTACTTACAGTCACCTCTGAAGCAGAACGTGGGAATGGATAAACCTTTAGTTTGGTCTAATATGACCCTTTTCATCTTCACTCTTTTTGGGTGTTTTAATACTGAAAAATGAGAGGTAGACTTTCAAAGCTACAGATTGTAGAATCAGTTGGAATCTGGGGTCGAGCACTGATCATCAATGTCCAGGATGTCAAGACATCAGTATTTCAGTCTGAAAACATTGCCTGGGTGCTTGTAATTGCCTAAAGTGAGTGGACACATTTAAAAATTTAAAGATATAGTCAAGATTCAGATCAAGTTGATACCCAGGAAGGAAATTCTCAAGGTCTTTTTTCTCTATCTGAACTCCAGTGGTTTTGTAAATGTAATAATGAAATGTGAACACAATGTATACTTAGCATTAGCTGCATTTCTCCCCAAGTTTTTAAAAAGGAAGCAGCTATGTCCTTTTCTAAAGTTGTCTAGTATCTAAAATTTGGTTGAATGTAGCAAGAGTTATCTTCAGCTAAAGAAATGTTTTAGAATTAGGAATAAATGCATATAGGTCAGTGACACACTTTATGATTTTGGAAGAAGAAAAAAACTTACTCTTTTGACCAAATTACTTCCTTGGCTGCATGGTGGACATCCAGAGTAAGCTGTTTCGCTGAACAGTTTGTTAGTAAGTTTATGTATATGTCATATACACTTTAGACATATAAATTATAAAAATATCTGAAAAGGAGAGAACATCACACACTAATAGCCACCAGCCTGAATGTCAAACCCTGCTTACTGCAACAGATAGGACTTCTCAGATGACGGTCAGTAACTGGTTCATAGTCCGCAGTTCTACAGTGAAGGTGCTGAGAAGCTGAATTACTTGGTGAAAACATCATTATCATTAAAAATTTTAAAAATGCGGATTTTTGCATGTGTTGAAATATGTGCCATTGCATTAGTCTTCTGAAGTACTCTTGATGTGGAGTTTTTGAGAAATAGCTGAGTTTATTTAATATTCTTAAGAAATGTAAAACCTGAGTCAGGGAGGTGTATCCTGGCAGTAACTCAGCTCATATCAATGGCTTTGTACCACAGTAAAACATATGTGAGAATGGAATCATGCTCTTGATATGTGCTGTGTGCTCAAACTGAAGAGTGAGAGGAGGGGAACAGATTTATATTACTAAAGGGCAGAATACTCTGTGAAAATGTGGCGTATTATTGTAAAGAGCTGCAGGTGGCTGTCATCATTCTAAGACACACATTCCGACTACACTATCCAAAATATGAGAGAGGGCAAGAGAGAGAGTTCCCAAATTGTCAGGCACAAGAGAAGAGTATTATCAGGGTGGGGTTTTTGTTGTTAGTTTTGGGGTTTTTTTAAAGATGAAAAACTATGTTTGGGTAGTTGAGAGGCATAAAATGACAGAGATCCACTAGGTTATACAGCTATCTACCACTAAATCAAAAATGGGTAATAACTAAAGGAAATTAACCCCAACATAGTATGTAGCAGCTACACTAAATGCATTGTATCTGCTGCTAGGAGCCTCTTTCTTAAATTCTGGCAATGTTCCCAGCCTTCACCTGCCAATAATGTCTAGTTGCACTGAAATCTTTTTTCCCCTCTATTTCTTTCTTTCTCCCTCTCTCCCTCTCTTTTCCTTCCTTCCTTCCTTCCTTCCTTCCTTTCTTCCGATATGTACACTTGAATCTGTTGTTTCACTGTTGTTAATCAGTGAATCCTAGACCTTTTATTGAAGTGATACAACTAAAAATTAATGGTTAATTATTTATTGGTCTTGCAAAAACTACTGTTCTTTATGAACATTGCTGACTGTTATCACAGTAAATTGAAGAAACATCACTGAAGTCAGCAGATCTATGGTGAATTAATCTATATGGAATCTGGCCCTAAGAGTCATAAATGATAAAGTCATTTGTGTGCTTGCGACAGGTCCTAAATGGATAGCTTGGTATCGGTTCCTTCAGACTGGCCTAACTGCATATTATTTCATTTATTCTTAGAGAGTGTTGCCTTCACACAGAGTGACAGCTTGAAAATTTTCTTGGTCTTGGTCTCTGTGATGTGATAGCTAATCAAGGTAAACTTTAATATTAGATTCCACATTAAATTTTGAGTTTCCAGTGTATAGATATTAGAATGATTATCTGTTCTCCCATCAGTTTAATATAATCTCAAATATTCCAATTGTACCTGTACTTGAACTTGGCTTCTTTCACTGGCAACTGGACCTTATTTATTGATTTAACTGCCTGCACACATGATTTCCTAATATAGGTGTGCCTGCAAGGAAAGTATAAGAGGTTTGAATCTGCCTGAAAATTATTGTAACCCTTAGAAGTTTGTATTTTAGCCATTCATAAATACATGGGTGTTTGTGCTTATTGAAGCAAACATTCATATATGTATGAATGCGTGTAGTACCTGTTCATGATGTATAAATACATGTAAGCAAGGAATAGCATTAACTGAATGGTTACTTTATGGGTCATGAATGGTATATGAATAACTGTATCTCATGAGAACATGAAATCAAAGGCTTTACAGTGATAGCAAAAGTAGGAGGCCCACACATGTATTTAACTAATCCATTAAAAAAAAAAGTATTTATAATGTTATTCTTCATAAGCTTTTTGTTTGTTTGTTTATTAGGATTAGATTTTTGTCTGTGCTTTATTTTTGGTAGATCATACAAGGCTTTTAAAAGTAAGTAGGTCACCATGCAAAAAGGAAGCCATCAAGTGTAAATAGTTTCAAACACATACATCGTGCTGTATGATCAAAAGTGACACAACACTGAAAAAAAAATCAGTTGCCTGTTTTCAGTAAAATGCTTTAAATATGATCATATTTCTATTTTATACCCATTTTAAACACGTGAGAGAAAGAGACTGAGAAATATTTCATGACAATAGTAAAATATGATATTCAAATATACTGACAAAAAGCTGCTCTAATCTCATCTCTTCCTTTCTTTTATATGTCTCTGCTGGCTTCTTCTCTCAGTATATTTATTACAATCCTTTCATCCCATTTAAAGAACCTTGCCTAATCTTTTTTCTTATATGGTTCTTGCACACATTTTCCTCTCTCAACCATTTATTTCCATTGTTCAGTATTTCTTCTCACCTGGTTTGCTTCTCTTACTCCTGTGTTACTGTCTTCTCATAAGCATCTATACTATCAGAATATTTTCCATAGTCTAATTTTACATGCTATTAATTGCTCTTTGAATTCTCTCCCCACAGTGTTCTTTCAGCTATATGGAAATACAGATAAGAAGTGAAGGATATTGTTTATTTAAACACCAACTTTCTTAACTTATTTGAAAACATCAGACAATGAAGAACAAGGTTCCTTCCTGGACTGTTTCTACAAGGTGGAGATGTTTCTCAGTCCTTGTCTCCCCACCATTACTCTGAAAACTGGCCCATCAATGAGATATGGGTTGGAATTAATCTATCCAATTTTGGACCAATTGCTAAAATGTAGAAAGATGAAAAATGTCTTAAATGTAGATGTCTATACCTGGGCTGCTTAGTCTCCTAGCGTGGTCAACAAATAGAAACAGGTGCTTCTATAATATTTTTCATTTAATCTTGCTGTAGATCTCTAAAGTAAGTTAGATATTTCACATACTGATAGTTGCCCTTTTCGCTATTCAGATGTAAATGTATGAAATTAAGTGAGATTAACCTTATTTCTGCTGTCTCCTACAGTGGGTGGTGGGCTGGTAGAGGTAATTCGCTGTTTGACTCCCCAGTTTCCTTGGGTATCCCCTTCCCTAGTCTGTCTCTAATTTGAACGGAAGTCATACCTTTTATAAAATTTGTCTGCTAGAGACCTGCCATTTGTAACAAGACAAATGACTTAAACTGTGCCTTTGAACCTCTCCAGGAGGGTCTCTGACCTGATCCGGGATCCAGTCCCGTCAGTCTAGGAGAGAGGAAAATTCCTCCCAAGTCCAAGTAAGTAAGTCCTAAGCAGAAAAATGTTCACATCTGTCTCCGCATCTTGTCCGTTTATCCAGCATAGTTTCCCTCACTCTATTTCCATCTTCTCTTTCCACTCTGTATGTCTTGGTGTTTCCCGTGGCCCCAAACTGAGTTGCATCACCCTGCAAGCTGCTGAGTGTCCAAGGGCAGGCTGAGTGCTTTGACTCCTCCTGTCCCCAGGGAGCAGACAGATGCAGGGAGGGGGATGGTGGGGCTCAGGTGGGATCTCTGTGTTGCTGCAGTGCTTTCAGTCCCATTCCTCCAACAAGGCAATGGTACGTGGCTGAAAACCACCACCCAGTCCCTGTAAGTAGCTGGTGTCACCCATAGGCTTGGCACAGTATAGGTAAGCCCGGTCTGTGCTCTGGGATCCTCCATGCCTGGATATAATCTGCCACTGCAGTCTCGCCCATAAATTATCAAAAATCTTAAGTATGGATGACTGACAATTTATCACCTCCTTGGGAGAAAGAATTGTTAGGCTTTAAGGTGAGCCTTCACAAACATTCCTGAATTCAGGAGGTATGTGGCATACCTCAAATCGGAAAACCACATACCAAGTTTTATGAAGTCTTCTGATATCTACCCTCCCAACTGCTGCTGTAGAAGGACTTGCAGGAGTCAATGTCTTTTTTTTTTTTTCCTGCTGATCCAGAGAAAACCTTGATATTCTGGGTTCACTGTCTTCTCTGTGCTTGTTTTTATTAATGACTTGCCCTTCTGCCTTTCTCTCCTTTCCTAAATTGCTGTCTTCCAACATGTCTTGACAAGTTTCTTTTAAGCTATGAACCCTTTGGGGCCGGGGACATGTCTTGTTAAAATTTAAGAAGTGCTGTAGAAGTGATTTTTACCATGCTAGAATAAAATTTAAAAATATCATGAGATACAGTAAAACTCTGCACTCACATACGTGGCCACAGTTGGAAACATCCAGTTGAGAGCAGAACAGACTGATACTTGCAGAATAAGCTGCACTGGCACTGGTGAACTACACATTTTATAATTAGTAATAATCTTCACAATTTAAATGCAACTGATAGAAAGGAGAAACTTCACCATAAATTCACCTTTCAGTAGTTTGAAAGGCTTCGTTTGTGATGCAGTGATGGATACTGGTCTAAATGGTCTATTGATTAATTAACTCTTTATACTTTATCATTCTGAATTCGCACATTTTTCTGCATTCTGATCTTTATTATGCAAAACTCGTTTGAGCAATTAGCTTTAATAGACTAACTGCTATTTAGCACTTAGAATTAAGGATGTGGGTGGTGTGTCTTGTGGGGTACCAAATGGCATTAATTATGAGGTTGAACTTTTGCAGTAAGTCCTACTACCTTTGTGGTTTCAATATAGAAGCCGTGTCTCTGACGAGAACATATTTTTTAAAATATTCGTATAAATTTTTCTTCCTGTTGTATTTTTGGACACAAGATGTTAATTAGAAAACTGTAAAATTCTACTTGGTAAAAAGAAAGGTAAATAGAGGCAAGTTTACTACATAAGAAATGTCAACCTTTTTCATAGGCTCAAATTGAAAATAATTAAAAACCTCTAGTTATGAATCACATGCATTTGTTTACAATAAAACTGCTAATACTTCTATTATTAAGCCATTGAATGTAGCAGATGAGGGAAAAGGCACTCATGCATTTTGTTGCTTTTAAAGAACGTCACAGCATGCTCCAGTACACTTCAGTTCATTTTTTCATGAAGAATTTATTTTGCCAGACTACATTTTAATATATTTGCTTTGTTATATTGAAGAAAGGCATTTTCCTCATTTTTATCTTGACTTACTGTTTGATAAGTTCAAACAGTTGCTCACTTGCTCTTTATTCCAGCTGGTTGGTAGTAAGGTAAACATAAATGTAAAATCTGAGAGTTTGGAATAAAGAGGTGGCTGTGGAACATACACTATTTCTATATGCTTCCAGGCAAATCCTATAGAGGAATAAGTGAAGAGGGAAAGGGATGAGATTCTCTGGAATGGAAAGGGAAAAAGATTAGTTCAAAAATATTTCACCTTAGTAGGAGTGGCATATTATTATTTATTTATTTTTCTGAAAGCATTTTGTGGTTGCGAGCATTGCACATCCAACCCATGCCACAAAATAGCAGGTATTGTACTTTTCAGTTGCTCTTTGACTAAGCCATAGCAGTGGACAAGTAAATTGATGGCCATTGGATTCATGGAGTCCTTGGAGTCCTGAAAGACATAAAAGGCAAAATGGCACAGGTGTCTTCAGTCAGAAATAAAACTAAAGTGCAACACTGGTTTACCTTTACATGCTTTATAAAGCACCAATGAAGACACAAGTATTTTTAAAATGTGGATTAGAAGAATGGGCAGTGAGGTGGATTGAAAACTGGCTAAAAGCCAGAGCTCAGAGGGTTGTGATCAGTGGCACAGAGTCTAGTTGGAGGTCCGTAACAAGTGATGTTCCCCAGGGGTCAGTACTGAGTCCAGTCCTCTTCAATATATTCATCAATGACCTGGATGAGGGGATGGAGGGTACCCTCAGCAAGTTTGCTGATGACACAAAGCTGGGAGGGGTGGCTGACACACCAGAAGGCTGTGCCACCGTACAGCGAGACCTGGACAGGCTGGAGAGCTGGGCAGAAAGGAACCTGATGAAATTCAACAAGGGCAAGTGTAGGGTCCTGCACCGGGGGAGGAATAACCCCCTGCGCCAGTACAGGTTGGGGGCTGACCTGCTGGAGAGCAGCTCTGAGGAAAAAAACCTGGGAGTCCTGGTGGACAACAGGATGCCCATGAGGCAGCAGTGTGCCCTTGTGGCCAAGAAGGCCAATGGCATCCTGGGGTGCATCAGGAAGAGTGTGACCAGCAGGTTGAGAGAGGTCATTCTCCCCCTCTACTCTGCCCTGGTGAGGCCCCATCTGGAGTACTGTGTCCAGTCCTGGGCTCCCCAGTTCAAGAAGGACAGGGAACTGCTGGAGAGGGTACAGCAGAGGGCTACAAAGATGATTAGGGGCCTGGAGCATGTCTCTTATGAGGAGAGGCTGAGGGACTTGGGTCTTTTTAGTCTGGAGAAGAGAAGGCTGAGGGGGGATCTGATCAATGCTTATAAATACTTAAAGGGTGGGTGTCAAGAGGATGGGGCCGGTCTTTTTTTAGTGGTGCCCAGTGACAGGACTGGAGGAATTGGGCACAAACTTGGATATAAGAAGTTCCACCTAAACATGAGGAGGAACTTCTTTACTTTGAGGGTGGCAGAGCCCTGGAAGAGGCTGCCCAGAGAGGTGGTGGAGTCTCCTTCTCTGGAGACATTCAAACCCTGCCTGGACATGTTCCTGTGGGACCTGCTCTGGGTGGACCTGCTTCGGCAGGGGATTGGACTAGATGATCTCCGGAGGTCCCTTCCAACCCCATAGCTTTCTGTGATTCTGTAAAGTATTTAGTATACTTATGCACAATTAAAGTATCTGGAAAGCACTGGATTAGCAGTCCTGTCAGCTACTTACGGTCCAGGCATTTCACCCTACCCAACAATGTTTGACTCCACTATTCCTTGCAGCTGCACATGCACTGTCTTATTACAGAATTCCTCTCTTTAGCATTTTCAAATGCAGTGTCAAAAGATATGCATGTAGGGCCTATGTATACAGAAAAGAGGACCTCGTGGAAAATTGTGCAACAGCAGGATGGTGGCTACTGGCCACTCTACTGTAGGACTCCCCTCTTTCCCTTCCCCCTTACTGAATCAACCAGGCCACCTTCCAGGACAACAGTGAGGTTCCTGTTCCAGACTTTTCTACCCTGAATATTTCCATTGTTTATGTTTCTCTGGCAGGGAGGGAAAAAACAAAATATTCTTGGCTTTGCCCCATCCCTGTATGTCTCGAAGGCTTTGAAGGAAGTCACTTCGAAGGAAATGACTTGAAGGATGGAAATGGACAAGAATTGTCTTTGGACTCAAGAGTATCACAGTTGGCCTGCAACCACCTCTGTTCACCATTCTGCCTCAGGTACACATTTGAGATAAACACTTCTGCAGATTTGCCTCGGACCAATGTTAAAGTGAACTCCTGAGAGACCCAGTTCTGTGATGGGCGAGGAGCTGAGCTACAGGACATGCTGTGAGGTAAGAACCAGGAATGCAGGAAAAGAACATTAAGCACAAGGGAAAGCCTTTTTTCGTTTGTTTGTCTCTCGTTAAAGAAAGTATGCTGCCCTGTGCAGTTTTCTCAATGATTAGTCATGTAAAAACCTGAGTGGACAAATCTTGTCTTGATTTGCAGCATTACCTGGAGGAGCAGATTGGGTTATGACATTATTTGGTCATTTCTCTCTAAGCTTAGGGCCATATACTATTGCTACAAATTAATTCAAGAGGCTGCTAGAAACCTGTCCCTTAAATGATGTTGGCTTTCTTCCACTCTCCATCTTCTCTGCTGACTCAGCAGTCAGTGCTCACTTCAGAGCTGAAGCTGGGTAAGTAAGTCAAGAGAGTCCTCAGCATGATGCCTTGAGTAGCTGCTGTAAAGAACCACAGGGCCCCAAAGAGCTGGACACTGGGGCTCTTTGTCAGTTCAGGCCTGTTCTTTGGCCATGAGCTCCATGAATGAAAACAGCAAAGGTATTTTATTCTTTACTATATTTCAAATCCCATGAGAAATAAAATGTACATTTTACTGACATGGTACTGTCTCCTAAACTGACACCCTGAAGGAATGCCTTAGTTCTCATCTCTTGCTTCCTGCATAGTTAGAAACACATGCACACACATACTTAATTTGCATGACCCGAAAGAGGACTTTCTTCATCATCACTCTTTCCTCTGCAGGGTCTGTGCTGTGTCTCTGAGTGTTTGTAGATTGAGCCGCTTCCTAGTCTTGATTCAGAAGAGATAATGAAGGGAACCACAGAACATACTGGTATGTTCTGGTCATGTAAGATTGGAGAGCGGAGGCTGAGCTACTCTGTTCAAGAGTTCAGGTGAGATGAATCTGCAGCTGGTAGATATGAGCGTATCTTCAGTTTCAGAAATCACCATTGACAGGCCTTTGGAAGGCAGTGGGAAGGGACAGGCAAAAGTCGCCAGCCCAGGTTTCTTCCTCTGTTGCCAAATTGCTTCAAAGACGCGGGCACAAAATTAAATAGTGCCTCCTGTGCGGTGATAAAGGGTAGGTCAGCCAGATATATCCCAGAACAGGTTTTTGCAGGTACACTGTGAGAGCTTGTGGGACAGGTATGATACCTGAAGACTCTTTGTTTGTTACGCTCTGTGGATGTGCCTGGGATATTCTGGTGTATGAGTATGAAGGCCTGAAGAAAATGAACACACCTTATGGGACTGATTTTGCAAAGACTCTTAAAGTGTGCTATAGACAGTCACAGAAAACTCGGGTGATGTATTATTCTGTATAAAGAACTCCAATCAGGGATTATACAGAGATAGAGATAATACACAATAGGCTAGATTGCTTGAATAACGAATGTATGCACACTCTTTCTCTGAGAAAACTGCCATTCAGTTTGAATTAAGAGTTCTTTTTCCTTATTTTTTCAGTATTTGGCATATCTCTACCACTGTCAATAAAAGTGTCACTTTGTGCTCTATTCTATTTTTGTGTTACGATCGTGTCTGTCATAGGAATGAGGGACAGGGGGTAGAAACAATTCCCTAAAGTTTGATTTCATGAGTGATGGAACCTCCAGACACTGCGAATGAAGCAAACTTACATTATTTAACTCCCCCACCCCCCACCCCCCCATTTTTTTTATTTTAGCTGCTTGGTTTTAAATAGTTTTCATCTTTTTTCCATTTCACTCTTCACTCATGTAATGCATTTATGATACCACATTGAATAATCATATCTTTTTTACTATGGATTTTAAGTGTTTCAAAGATGCCACAGTAACTAACTTTATTCTCTAAACACAAAAATGTTAAATTACTTTGCCAAGGTAACGAAGGAGAGAACAATAATAAAGATGAGAACAGAACCTTCTCCTTCCTCTATCCTTCAACTACAATCTGTGATGCTCTTAGTGCAGAATCATGACACTGGATGCAAAAAAGCTGGGAAGTGTTCACAGAAGACTTTAAGAAAATTAAAATTTCGTGTAATAGAAAGGAAATGAATGCCTTGACCTCTTTATATATTTATGCAAAAGTTTAGTTTTATTCATAGTAGTAATTTCTCAGAACTCAATGGGATTACTCATTTGGTGCATAAAGTGAAACAGAGATTTAAGTGCCTTTGGGACGTGTACTTATTGTGGATAACATTAACATTGTCAGAGCTGTTTTCTGTTTTCTTTCTGAGTCCATACTCTTGACGTTTGATTGTATTAATTTTTTTTTTTGTTGTTGTTATTGGCTGTCCTTCATAAAGAACTGTTACAAGATAAGGGGACA
Source organism: Numenius arquata (assembly GCF_964106895.1). Lineage (NCBI taxonomy): Eukaryota > Metazoa > Chordata > Aves > Charadriiformes > Scolopacidae > Numenius > Numenius arquata. The sequence goes on from NC_133584.1 coordinate 31,529,322, forward strand.
ACTAGTCCCTGTCTGCTGTACTAGCTGAATGCAATTTGGTCTGAAACAGATGAAATCAGATGAAAAATAACATGCACTATGAAAATCCATGAATATGGGAAGTTACAACTTACAGTTAAATCAAACAAGACATCAAAGCCTTTGCTGGCTTCCATATAAAGAATAAGTCTTAGTTTAAGTACACAAATACTCAGCCTTTTTGCAGAGCTCTCATTCATGTCTTTTTGCTAATTTTACTATTTTTACTACTTTAACATATTTTACAAGCCCTTTTTCAAGGTAAAAATTGGTATAACTAAATTTACCTTTGAAAAGATTAAATATGAGTGGTTCAAAATGGGTAGTTTCAAGAGAGCACCATCTGGTACATGGTTATTAAAAAAGCCCATGAAAATACAACATGACAACATTCATATACAATTAAATTAGCATAAAAACCTAAATTAACAAGTCAGTTCAAACTGCTGATTATAATTAATTTTGTAAATAAATGCCATAATTTTGAATATCTGTTATGACCCCTGATGAGATGTAGAAGGGATTTTTGTAGGATAGATGCTATAGCAGTATTTGAGGGGATTAATACTTGAGGGGGTAAGAACCAGTAGAAGTCACTCAGTATTTTGTCTATCAGGTTACCTTACTAATTAATTTATTAATTTAATAAATTTGTATAATAATGAAAGATTTGCAAAATTGGATTGTTGAGGAGGTTGGCTGCGATTTTTATAAGCTTACTCTTTGTGAGCGACTTAGAAGCACGCTGAAAGTTATGACAGATATGAAATTACTATTTATTAGTGTATTAATCTAAAATACTGATGAGAAATTATTGGACATTGCATTTTGGGTGGTATTTCATATTATTTTTGCATTATTTGATCAAGTTGCCTTGGTCACTGAAATCTCTTTGCTTGATATCTATGGTGAGTTATGAACTGTCCCTGTAGTATTATAATGATTAACTTAATAGGAGGCTATGTGCAAAATAAGCATAAATAAATAAATAAATAAACACACAATCCATCCCTGTCAGCATTCCCAAGAGACAAGTGAAGGACAGTGCTGCAATTTCTTAGTGTCAGCGATTCTGGTTTTGACAAGGTGTGAACTTTGGTTTGACAGAAATAGTCTTCAAAGAGTTAAACCAGTTAGTAAACATCTTTATTTGTTTTGATTTCTAGGAAAGCAAAAGTGAGTTGTTACAAACCGCTTAGGAAGACAAGATGACAGGAAGATAAAGGGAGAATGCTCCAGGAGCTGAAAGATGGAGACCTTCATCCATTCTGAGGACAGTGCTTTGTGCTAGAGAGGCTGAAGATGTGTGCCATGAGACAGGGACCTGCTGAGGCAAACCTCAGTAAAATATTGAAATTCTTTTCTTCCTGCATGCCATCTTAACCCACTGGTGCAGCAACAGCATTGTTCAGTGGTTCAGCATTTGGGAATGTCCTGCATGAGTAAGCATGGGGGTGATGCTATATATACCTAAAAACCTGATACAAGGCTGTTAATAGTTCCACGGCAACTTTTAATAAATGAGTAAATATTTTATGTGTTCGGAAAACATGGCAATGGCACTGAGATAATAAACAATACCAACAATTCAGTGACCAAAGAGGGTGGGAATCATCCTGGTTGACTCCAGGCAAAATTGGCTGCCTGGTGTCACTTGGTCACCCACATTCATTCTTTCACCCCATCTCCCTTAGATACCTAGTGCAGGATATGTCCCTTCCCTGGGTTCCCTTCTTTGTCTGTTGACCATAGTGGCAGTATGGTCAGCTAGCTTGGATCAGATGCCAGCATTTTAGATGGCTGAAATGAGGTGAGATAAGCCATGACTAAAGTCTGTCAGTTCTCCTTCCACAGGTTTCTCCACTCTGTTTTTGTATCTATCCACATGTAACGTCTCAATATAACCTGTAAACTTCAGCCCACATCCATGTGTGTGTGTTTATGAACACATACATAAGGCACATTTGTCTGTCAGGTTTTTTAAGGATGTGATTTGGTCTTTAAAAAGCAACTCTTATACATGGTATATGTCATCTGGATATATGAGAACTTGAAAAGTAAAGCATCACCTCAGTCCTTTTCCAAACAGTTTCTGAATTCTGTCAGGAAATGGTTTAGCATTTCCCCAAATAGCAGCCTTCTCTCTGTTGGATCGATGATTAACTCATTGCTGAAATAAAAATCTGTAGCCTATCCCCAAAGCATTGCAAATGTTGAGATCAACACGCAAATAGTTTTCTGGATCTCTAATTAGCTGAGACTGTGTTAAACACTATATTTTCCCCACAGTCCATCTCACAGGTAAAAATATACAGCTCTAAATTAAATATATGGGTAAAATACATGGCTAAAAATTATTTCCGGCTCACCAGTGAAAATAAAATTCTTTCCCTTGCTCTTATTTTAACTGCAATAGAGTGGAGACAAGGCCATGGTTACCTAAATGCTTTTGAGGAGGTGAGCTCTGTTCTTAGAGTGTCCTGATGGCTGCATTGTCATTATGATTACACAAAGGTTTAAGAGTAGGAAGAGTCAGGCCTCCTACTTCCCACCCAGCTGACATTGTTTAGACAATTAAGATGAGCAGTACGTTAACTAAGACTGCATAGCCCATCCTCTGTAATTCAGTCTCACAAATCAAAGAAGGAATAGTGTTTTGACATAGTTGCCTTCTCTGTACAAAAAAAAATGTGCTCTGATCCAGAATTTGTTTGGGGTATTTTTATAGCAATTTTGTTTTGTTTTAATCAAATTATGCATTATCTTCAGGGCCTGAAGTTAAAAAAAAAAAAAAGGTAGATATGGCTCCAAACTCAGCAGGAATTGGCTACCAATGCAATCAGAAGGAGCTGAGAGCCAAGACACCTGCTTTCACATAGGTAAAACCCTGTCTAAGACAGAGGCATGGAGTCTGTAAGTGCTGAAGACATTGGTAGCTGAAGGCCATTAATTTCTTACTCTTACTCTTGCTTCTGTAAGAGGCAGAGCTTCCGGGTCCAGGCTCCTGTTGAGTTCTAAGCTCTGCATGAACTTCCAGAGGCAATGTGTTTCTCACTTCTGTAGGAATAATTATTCTTTCCTTCTGGTGACAGCAGGATGAAAAATCCTGAACTGAATATAGTGTTCCAGTTGAAGATACAAAAAAGTACAATAAAACACCTGCACATTAATATAAGAAATCATAAATAACACATGCACGCTTTCCTATATTTCAGGCTTCATTGATTTGACAATGAATTCACAAAATATCCTGCTTTTTTAAATGTGTGATTTCTGGAAAAATCAAGTTCAGTTAATTCTTCCCACTCCAGTACCTCCCCATCCCCATCTCTGCACTGTCTGGGGCTCGGCTCCATGTCTGTGGTGTTGGAACTCTGACTCAAGCTGAGGGTCTGCCAATGCCCCGTCTCAGCAACTCACCTCTAAGGAGGTCGCTCTTTGTCTCCTCCAGTTTCTTGGACATGGCCTTGGTGCCTGAGCAGCTCATCTGATGCTGCCCAGTGTTCGCTGCCTGGAGCCAGTCAATAGTTTGACTTTCACATAGAAGTGAAGAAGTTCAAACAAATAGTGTTGCCCAAAAATTGTAGCAGCTTTTTCTTTCTCTGTGGTATCTTAGATTTAGCGAAAGGCAGATTAGGTGATTTTCTGTGTTACATTACCATTAACTAGCTTTTGGGAGTGAGGTTTTAATATTGTATGAATATTATTTCCAGTATGCTGGAGGGTTCCTTCAGGAAGCTATGTCTCGTATTTAAGACACCAGGACCAAGAGGTTTAAGTCCTTGAGGTCATTTCAAACACTTATGCTTTTAAAATTGGGTACCTTGAATACAATTCAATTTATCATGTGTGAGCTTTTAGCATAAGCCTTTAAAAAACATCTTTCTTTATGTAAGTCTGATACATGGACTGCTAACTTTGATAAAATAAGCAAGTGAATCTGATATGCTTTACAAAATATTGACCAGTGTCTCATTTATTGCATGACATACTTAGACCCACTAAGACCTGTTGACTGTGCAAAGGAGTGGACATTTTATTCACTGGATGTTTGAAAGAGCTTTGTTTTTTCAACAAACTCTAATGATTCAGATCAATATTTAGCAAGGTTTTCTTATTTACAGCATCTGAAGGCTGATCTTACATATTTTTTTGCTTTTATTTGCATTCTAAATGATCATTATTCCCAGATCATTGAGAAGAAAAACTAACAGTCAATTATTTTCAATAAAATTCTGGGCTTTGTGAAGTTTAATGCCTTTTTGTTGTTTTGATATTTTAGATGTATTATACATTTATTCCTTCTTCCTCTGACATGAGGACTGCCATTTTTATTTGCTGAATTATTTTGCTGGAACTTACTATACTTTGTTTTTCAAATAAAAATGGTATGATCATTGGGATTCATAGTGGAGAGTTTATTTCCTACATCTTTTCCAGTTATCTTTGGCCAGGGATGCCTGTTTAACTTATTTCAAACCAGAATACGATCCAGAACTGCACATCCTGAAAGTATTGATAGATACTCTGCCTCAGACAGGAAAAAAATTGTATAAATTTTTTGGTAACAATGCCTAGATAAACAATACAATTGAAAACAGATCTAGTGGTCCTAGATACTATCTTAACTGTATAAACTCATAATAACTTTCTTAGATCCTAAAAAATTCAGTTGAACTACCATGAACTCTCCAAAATTCATCACTTTACCTGCCAGTTAAATGTAGTCCTACATCTGTGACTGCACAGAAGTGGGAAGGCTTACAGGCTCGCTTAAAAAAAATAAAAAATAAATTAAAAAAAAATCACAGCTATAGCCTGATCCTGATGATTAGAAATGTCAATATAGCTTCAGCTGTCATGACTTTCACATTATGGAACCTGGTAGTTAATCCAAATACCTGAAAATCTTACCACCCTTGAGAGACCCTTGTTGAAGAGCATCTTCTTCCAAGGTTGCAGCCTGAAGATTGGCATAGTCTTCTAGACTGTCATGTTTTTGTACAGTAAAGAGTCTTTTTTGTAAACTAGTAATAGTTAATTTTTCACTTTAGAATTATGAACGTATGCAACCTAGGTATACCTGAGCATGTGCAGACTCTATTGAAATCTGATGTGGAATCTTTTCTAGATTAGGAAAATTTATTTTCTAAGTGTTACATTTTATATTTTGTTTTAAAACTGGCATCTGTCATTTTGTGTGAAGGTGTTATGGTTTATGTCTTTAAGAAAATATGTTGGAAGTTCAGCTTCAAGTTTCATACATTTTGACAGCCTTGATCAAAAATAAATGTAGTGACTGTGACACAAAAGTATATTGTGAGGCAGAAGCCCTCAAGAGTGGTGTGGAAAGGATTTCTATACTCCTTGAACCAATGTAGTAATCCAAAGATGTCCCATAATTCACTGAAGAGAGGTTTTTTTCCCTTCCCTGGGCAATAGAAAACAAGCAATGTCAATAACAGCAGCTTTCCATGTATCTCAGGGATATTAGTTAACAGTTAAAATTGAACTACTAGTAAATACTTCTGGGAAAACCAAGGAAATTTCATTATTCCAGGAGAGAAAATGGTGTAAAGAGCTTATTGGTATATCATTTTGGAAAAGACATTTTTTATTTTAGTTGAGAGTTTAGCAAAATGCAAACTTCTGCTTTTCTAGAACAAAGCAAAGTCAAATTATTTTGAATTTCTCTGTGGATTTTTTCTTTCAGTGTTGTCTTTTTTCAGCTGAAACTTGATTTTGAAAAAAAATCAGTTCTTCATTCCAATTTCAATATTTTGCAGATAGTATTGAAACAAATGGAATGAAAAAAATTCTGAAAATTAAAATTCAAAAGTCATTACAATATTATCACAAATATGGATTTTTCCACATATATCTTATGATGAAAAATGATGTTTCTATTTACCGTTTTACTTTGAATTGACTGATACTGTGAATGATGAAAAAATACTCTGAAAGTTCCTTGTCAGCTTTGCTGATGGGTCTGATTCTGATGTCAATTATTCTTGTTTACGCTGTTTTAGCTCTGCCTGTTTCAGTGATGATCATCTTGATTTACAAAACTAGAAGTGAAATGAGGTCTATTTTTTAGCTAGTAAAGACAAATCTGATGTACTGTAAACTGTAAAAAGGTAAAGAAAGATGTAACTCCACTAGCTGTATATAAACAGCTTCATGTTATGAATACGCAGTTATCCAGAATGTGCTTATTTTCATACTAGTATCCTTGACTTATTTCTTCTGCAAGCAGGTTTTGAAAATAACAATAAAGTAGGAACAAAGTTTACACATTTACAAAAAGTGATGTTATTTTTAATTTGGTAAATATCAAAGTGCTTTTAGTGGGACTCTGAAGTTACAAGTACCAATAGTGTAAATAAATATATGGACAGCCAGTTTAAGAAAAAAAATCCATCCAAAATATTCAGTGGCTAACACTTAATAACATTTGAAGAAAATTATCTAAAGAAATCATCAACCAGCATAGGGAAAAAACAACATGAAAAAAACAACCCAAACCCCACATTGGTATCATGCAGTTTTATGAATTCTGCCACCAAATTTTCAAAATATTGTCATAAAGCAGACTCTTCCCTGAATCCCCATGCAGAAGGAATTCTGTTACACCAACTCTCAAAACATTAGGGGCAAGAGAAAAAGACAGAAAAGAGACAAAAGTTGATCCTTTGCCCCTCAGGTTTGTGATCATATGTGAGGGCTCCTCCCCTCCCCTCCCCTCCCTTCCCCTCCCCTCCCCTCCCCTCCCTTCCCTTCCCTTCCCTTCCCTTCCCTTCCCTTCCCTTCCCTTCCCTTCCCTTCCCTTCCCTTCCCTTCCCTTCCCTTCCCTTCCCTTCCCTTCCCTTCCCTTCCCTTCCCTTCCCTCTTCCTTTTCTTAATCCTTGATACCATAGACCAGCATATAACTATGATTACTATTATAGCAGTGATAAC